>NW_024342471.1:20046246-20047919 GCF_902729225.1 Pteropus medius
TTTTTTAATTTAAAAAAAAAAAAAAACGGCACTTCTGGGAGGGGTGAAACCGTTACTGACATGCTGTCGATGGAAGTTACAGTTTGTAGAGTTCTGGACGGTAACTCGGCAAACTGCATTTAAAACCCTTACGATGATTATCCAAAATCCCACTGCCAGGAATACACTCCAAATAAATTTTAAAAACAGAGGGTCATGTGTAAAAGATTAATTAATTAATCCTAAAAGTACTCAAAGATTAATCGCGATGCTATTGATAATAAAAATATAAATGCCAATATTTATCGGTTTACGATATACCTGGTACTGTTATAATTGCTCAACATGTAGTAACTCATTTAACCTTGTGACAACCGTCTTGTTATGATCGATCTATATATAGAACATGTAGGCACAGAAAGGTTAGGTGATTTGCCTACGATCACAGAGCAAGCATGTAACAGAGCCAGACGTGAACCCAGGATCTCTGGGTACGGAGCAGGCACGCTTAATCACCACGACAGTTGGCTTCCCTTCTTGAAAATAGTAAAAAGTTGAAAAAGTGTTGTTCTCTATGTAAAAAATCATGATGTTAAAGAATTGGGGCTGGGGGCCAACCTTATCATTACAGGAAACAACTCGGGATCAGCTAAAACACACCGGGGCTCGTTCACGCGACGGTGAACCGTGTCGACATCGAAATCGCACGGGACGTGGGAAGCCTGTCACAGTGAGTAAAACGAGTGGAATGCGAAACGCTATACAGTGGGATCTGCCCCCAGATCCGTGCCGCTTGGAACAGAAAGACGCTGGCTTTCGCACGGCGCCGACGGACGTGAAAGAGCTCGAAGGCGCCCTGACCTGTGGTCTTCTCCGTGAACACGACTTTCGACTCGGCCGTGAAGTTCTGTCCCGTGAGGATCATCTGCTGGCCCCCGTAGACCAGGCAGCTGTCGATGTCCTGTCTTTCCACCATGGGCAGCTCGTGGGCAGACCGCTGGGCTGAGGGCAAGAGAACGAGAAGTCACGGGGAGGGCACCCCAAAGAGGCTTCCCGATTTCACGGCGACGCGACAGGACACGCTCTGCCCGTCTTGGTCACCTGCTGCCATCGCTAAATGTGGAACCGTCACCCGTGGCAACCTGACTCTGCAAATATTATGTTCTTGTGAAAGTGCCCCAAGTTGTCTGGGTGAAATTTCTCCTAACCCCACACTTTGTTGTCACGAATCAAGAGGCAGGGGTCTGTCCTCCGACAGAAGGAAAGGCGAATGACAATGGGATATTTTCTTCATTTTTTATGAGGCTGACTTTTCCGTAAGACACTTCCTCGGCTACAGTATACTGTCCTCTTGCCCTTGACGGCAGCAAGCACTCGAAGGGGTCAGGCATGCGAAACTGCAGGACCCTGTTTCTGAACGGTTTGCACGTATTTATCCACTTTGGAATTCATTCCCAGTCCGGACATGGGCTTCCACGCAGCCACGATCGGCCCCCACCGCCTCGCTGACCTCCTTTCCCAGAACTCCCCCTGGAAGCTCCAGCCATACTTCTAGAACGTTCTCACCGTCCCTCAAACACTCTAAGCACATTCCTGTCTTTAACCGTGGGCATGTCCAAGTCCTTCTCTCTGGAAGGTTTTCCCTGACTGACCTGTATGGTTCCCTTCCTCGCCTCTTGTAGTTTTGACTCAAA
>NW_024342471.1:20047993-20177969 GCF_902729225.1 Pteropus medius
TCTGTCCTTCAGTGTCTCTCTCCCTCTCTTTCCTTTAGGCTGCTTTACCCTGCTTTGCTTTTCGGCAAAGAACTTTCCACTTTCAGATATGCTCCACGGAACTTTACTGGTTCAGGTCTCTCTCTACCCCAAGTAGAATATAAGCCCCAGGAGGGAGGGGCTTTGCTTTGAGTACCGCTGGAACAGGGCCAAGAACAGTGCCCAGGGTTTACTAGGAGGAGCTTGGGATGGATGGACAGATGGACGGGTGGATGGGGGCGGATATGGATATATCCGAATATATCTTGACACGCATATCCATACATTTCTCAATGTCCCTATATATCTGCATCTTCACCTCTATCCACCACAGTGAAAGATGGAGAATGGGCAGGCGTATGCTGAGCGTTAACTGCAGTGATAGACCTAAATGCTCACAGCAAGCTTCTAAGGAAGGAAGTATTAAAATTATTCACATTCGACTGAGGAGAAAATTAAAGCTAAGAGAAGTCAAGGTCACCATCTGGCCAAGGGTAGGTGGTGAGGCTTAAACGTGAACCTTCAAAAGCTGGTCTGTCCAGCTCTGGAGCCCCATCCCTCAGCCACTCCAGCCAGCCATCTTTCCTGCAGGAAAGAATGGAGACCCTCTCCAGCCTCCTTTTCTGGGCAGGGTGAGAAACGGGTCCGAGCCAGCATGAGGGACCCATCTGCTCGGGCCTCCCGGCCCTGGCAGCGTGGGCTGAAGAGGCCGGCCCTCCCCTCGGTGAGTCAGCCTGAGCCCCTGGCGTTCCTCCCGGAGCCCAAGAACTGGGCGCAGGGCCAGCCCTTCCTGTGCCAGGGGCCTGCGGACCTCCCCATCCGGAGCTGGGGCAGCAGCCGTGTGGGGCCCGAGGTCCGAACCTAGCCCTTCCCTCCTGGCCGGCCTGGGCCTCCAGGTGGCGAGCACCCCCCTCCATCCGCCCTGGAGCCACGTTGAAACCAGCTCTTTCGGGAGCAACCTTGCACTTGGCGACATCTGAGGAGTCTGTTGTGGACCAGCCAGACGCTCCCAGACATTTCACTTTGAAAGTGCAACCCGACAACTCACAACAATCCCCTGACAGTCTCCCCATCCTCGCTCCGCCTGGGCATCCTGTTCTCAGGGACCAGCCAGCCAGCGCTGTTCCCGGGGGCTGCCTGTCCACAGAAGCTAATTTCTCCCACACGGGCTGGGTTATTAAACCTTTCTTTCAATACAGGAGTTTTGTGTGACTTCCTAATTGAGCTCCTACAAATGGAGGTGTATTACCAGTGAAAACAGCAGCCACATCGCCTGGAAAAGCAGGTCCTGGCTTTTAAGCTCTGCCTTTGATGAGTTTGGGGGGCAGCTGGGGGCACGTGGACCCAGGGATGGGTGGGGAGGCGGTAAGAGCCATCTGTCCCTTTTCACAGGTGGAAAGCCTGAGTCATCGCTACTGGTCAAGCTGGCCAAGGGCTCACAGCCAGCCAGGCCAGGGGCTGGACGTGGCCGTGAGCTCTCCCTGCCGGCCTGGAGTCTGGCCTGGCCAGCCACTCTGTGAATCACTGTGCACTGCTGTGAACACAACTTGTCTATTTCCTAAAGCAACCTCCCGTCAAAGCCTCACAGTTTTAAGCAACCAGTTGACTCTTTCTTTGCCAAATCTGCGTTTCCCACCCCTTCTCCTTACTTAAGGAAAACTATCTTTTTTAATGAAAATTTAAAGAGAACAATGAGAGTCCAGCCAAGCTTCCTGCACGCTTTTCCCCGTACTCCAGTCTTACCGGGAATGGTAGCACCCCTGGGAGCTGGTTAGAAATGCAGAACCTAACCCCGCCCCCACCCTCGACCTGTTAAACCCAAATCTGCATCTTAACAAGGAATCCAGCGGATTCTCAGTAGTTGGAGAAGCACTGCTTAGCTCTGGCTGCGCATGAGAATCAGCTGGGGAGTTTAAAACATGATGACTTCCCCCAGGCCCTAAGTCTAGAGCAGGGTTTTTCAACCTGGTCACTACTGACATTTGGGCTGGGTCATGCTGCGTTGCGGGGTTGTCCTGTGCACTGTGAGGTGTGGAACAGGCTTCTACTCATTGGATGCCAGTAGCATCCCCTCCCTGTGGACAGCCGAAATTGCCTCCCCTGGGGAGGAGGCAGCCAACATCATCCCTGGTTGAGAACCACTGTTCTAGAGATTCTGACTTCAATGGTCTGAGCAGAGGACCCCAGCACAATTTCTTTTTTTTTTTTAAATCCTTAATGATTCCAATGAGTCACCGCAGGTTTTATCTGAGGTGCTGTCTCAGCAGCATAAGACAGGACCTCAGAAGCCACAGGAGCCTTCTCGGTTTACTGCTGTTTGGGCTCTGGGGTTAGAAAGCCATAGTTTCAAGTCCTACCTCTGCCACCTCCCTGGTGTGTGACCCTGGGCAAGTAGCTTCACCTCTCTGAGTCACGGATGCCTCCTCTGTAAAATCCTAACAGGCTGGGGTGGGGGAAGGGGTGAAGCGGAATAAGAGGTAAAAACCTCCAGCCACACACATACACTAGAGGTACAGGAGTATAATGTACAGCATACAAAAAATAGTCAATATTGCAATAATTTTGTATGGTGACAGATGGTTACTAGACTAACTGCACTGATCACACAGTGAGGACAATAAATGTCAGATCGCTATGTTGTAAACCTGTAGCTAATTTAGTGTTATTTATATTATTATATATTGCCAACTATACTTTAATTTTTTTAAAAAAGTAATAATAGAAGGCAAAACATGGTGGAATAATATTTTCATTGTGCTTAAGGAAAATAATTATCAATTGTGGAGCCAGACAAAATATTTTTTGAGAATGAGGATAAAATAATCATACAAAAAAATAATAATAAAATCCGAACAGTCCCTGCCCTCTGCATTAAGCACTTGGACATGGTCAGCATATATGCGGTAAAACATCTAATATCAATAACCCAGATATCCATCAATGGATGAATGGATAAACCAAATGTGGTCTATCATATTACAGAAATACCACTCAGCCAACGAAAAGAATGAAGTACTGATTCATGCTACAACGTGGATGAACCCCCAAAACATTATGCCAAGCAGCAGGAGCCAGACACAAAAGGACAAGTGTTATGTGATCCCCTTTCTATGAAGTGTTCAGAACAGGTGAATCCAGTGAGACAGAACGTGGATGGGTCTGGGGAGTGTCTGCTAAGGGGTCTGGGGTTTCCTTTTGGGATGATGAAAAAGTTCCGAAACTAGAAAGTGGTGGCAGCTACACGACATTGTACTAATGAATGTGCCAAATGCCACTGAATTGTATACTTTAAAATGGTGAATTTTGTGTTATGTGTGTTTACCACAATTAAAAATATATACATCTAACATAAGACAAAAACACATAGCCGGTGCCTAGCACACAGTAACCGTTCAAGAAACCAGTCTCCACTACCAATAATTTCCAAAAGCCTCTTTCTTTCTTGCTCGGTCATTTTCAAAATGTTTTCTCATTTGTTATCTTTCTGAAGCCTTAAACCACAGCCCTAGTGGATAATCAAGGAAAACACGATGATTGCCATTTTACAGGCAGAAAAACAGACACTCAGAACTCAGCTTCTTCGGGGGGCAGCTCCTGACCGGGTGAAGCCGTCACACCAGACAAACCTCTGTTCCACTCCAGTCTCCCACAAGGGGATCCCTGGGCAGGGCTTCCCAGTTCTAAACCTCAGTTTTCTCATCTGAAAAATGGGGCTGTTCATGGACCCATCTCACCAGTACTGGTGAGAATTAAATGGGAGAATTCACAGAAAGCGTGTTTGGATCAATCAATAAGGCAGAAAGTTTAACCAGACTGAAAGCTGTGGGTTTCTTGAGCACCGGCTAAGTGTTATTGTCTTATATACTTCAGCAGATGTGTGCTGACCACATCCACACGTCTACATACTACTGCTCTCGTCACTGTTGTCTGTGGCGGATCCCAAACCCTAACCCAGGTTTCTTGAGCCCGATTGCCAGCATTTCTCAGCGTGAGGTCCCCTGGTTGGGGGAGGCGCTTAATGAAAATGCAGACACCCAGGCCATACATACCCCTGACCCACTGCTCTTGAAACTTTTAGAGGAAGCTGGACATTTGCATTTGAACAATCTTTCCAGGTGAGTTGTTACCCACATTTGTTTGACAGCCAAGTTCCACACTTAAAAGGCTACCTGAGGACAAGGGGACCTCCTCCAGGGGAGGCCCTGGCATCCTCAGAGAGCCCAGAGGCAAAGCAAACGAACCCAATTAGCCTCTGAAAGAGGAACTGAAGAGAGGCAAACAGCAACTAAAATTATCCTCCTGGGGTCCAGTTCCCTTCTGTCTCTCTGATGCAACCTCTAACACCAATGGCTGCTGACTGGGGTGATAGCACCCAGCACCTATGGGAGAGATCTCAGAAAGCCACTGGGCCTCCCAGCCTGCACCTCCACCAGCTCCCACGGACCCCCAGATCAGCTTTTCAACCATCAGAGATTCTGGGCCATCCACACCACATACCCAGGGGCTGTGTTTTAAAGCCATCGTGGGCCTCGCCTGTGGAGAAGCCTAGACCTTCGCTCCAGCTTGAGTTGTGAGGTGGCCCTCGCCAAGAGATTTCCCCAGGCTTCCCTTCTGCCCCCGGATTCTGGCACATCATAAAGCGACTTGAGGCTCCTGTGTTTTATGAGCTCTGAATCAACAGGGCGCTGTTGATTTAACTGGTTTGGGTGTTTGCTCTGACCAGCAACAGCGGCTGGTGGGGAACAGGGCTACAAAGGCTCAACAGGGAGAATACACTGGTGCGGGGTCCCCCAGGTTGGCCTGAGTCGGCCTGGAAATGGGACATCACGGCCTGACTGTCTGCAGTTTGTCCAGTCATAGGAGAGAGGCGGGAGAGGCTCGTCGGGGGAGTTCATTTGTGCAGAGTGGGTGGGTTCTGCCAATAATAGCGAATAATTACAGCTGCCATAGAGAGTGCCTTGGATTCTAGGCACCTCACAGATACCTTTTTGTTTATATAGATGATAAAACACACACAAGATGAGGCAATGTAGGGTGGCAGGTACAGGTATGAATGCTGCTGTGTAAGGACCCAAGTTCAAAGACGAGCTTGATGACATCCACGCTTAGGGACCTTGGGCAAGTCCTTTAATCTCTGTGCCTGTTTTCTCATCTGTAAAATGGGAATAATCAGAGTTCCAGCCTCACAGGGTTGTTTGCAGATTAAATGAGCTCATACGTGGGACATGCGTGGCACCTTGTCAGGGCTCAATGATTGTTAGTTGTGTTTATTTTTATTGCTAAACTTCTAAAGGCCACAAAGCAGGAATTATTCTCATTTTAGAGCTGAGGGCACTGAACTTCCCAGAGAAGGGACATGTCTGAGAGAGCTCAGAGCTAAGTCAGGCCAACAGGCGGATTTGAACCCAGACTCTGGGATCCTACTCTCCAAAGGGGATGCTTTTTAGTAAAACAGAGAAGGACCCAGTGGGAAACACCGGCCAGGCCAGGTAAGAAGGGTCCTCCTGTCAGTCGCTTTCTGGCTTGAGCACTGACCACCCCTGGCCGCAGCACTCCAGCTGCTGTAAACCCATCTTGTCTCTTCATCAGGCCCCTGTCCTTGGCTGTGAGCCTGGCTTGGCCCAGAACATGGTGCTGACTCAGGCCTCGCCTGGGAGGGGCCACGAGTAGGGCCAGCAGACAGGCCAATTAGGCCCCTCAGCCACCGCCCTGGCCATTTCTGGGTCAACTCTGGATGTGGGAGGGTGGGACAGAGGAACCAATTCTCCCTGAGCATGGGGTTCACCTCTGGGAGGGACCCGTCAACATGTATACCACGGGAGCGGGGTGCAGGGTGCACGAATGCATGGGGTCTGTGGTGCATAAGACCACCTGCTAGCTCTGAACTTCACGGGGCCTCACTGGCCTATCTGGCCTATCGCCTCACACAATCCAGACTGCACCAGGTCCCTAGCCGGAGCTATTATTTTTCTCTCCTGTCCAGGGAATTACTACACCATTCCAATGTGCTAACAGGCATCCTCATCAGAATATTCCCACAGATCTCCATATCACAAGGCCTGTCCAGAGGGCTCCACATATCCCCATTTGACTGATGAGTTCCCAGGTCACTAGGGGACCCAGGCAGCCCGGACAGAGAACAGGACACAGCTTTAACCCCCCAGCTTTCTGCCTGTCCCTTTCCAGTTATGTGATCGTAGCAAATCATTTAACCCTTCTAACCTCTATCCGCTAGAACATAAGCTCTGAGAAGGTAGCATTTCATGCCTCAAACGCTCACTGGCACAAGTTGATGCTCCATAAATATTTCTGAATGAATGAATGAATGAATGAATGGAGTCTTTAAGATGAATCTTCTGAGACTATGATGAGGATGGAAGTAGTTAATATATGTGACAGCTGAACACACCGCAGATCTTCAATAAAGGGTAGCTTTGCCTTCCATGCCCCTGCATAACTAGCTCAGGAAAGCGCCGTAACCACAGGGGTAGGTAACCAAATCAATCAGCAGAGAAGCCACCCCAATCCTGGGATCCCCTAAACCCAACTTTCCTGCCATCACCAGCTGGCTCACCCATGACATGGCCCAGATGGCCTTCTAGGTTCCTTGTTAACAGCAGGGTGTGCTGCTGGCTGCCAGCTCACCTGAAACAATTAGTGTTTGTTAAATCCCACACCTGCCTATTGCAGTCTGGGCTGTGGTCCCTCGGCAGTGACAGAGTGGCAGCCAGAGGAATGTAAGGTGTGCCTTGCAGAGCTACAAGGAGCGTCGCAAGCAGGAAAGTATGAGACACACCGCACCAGAGGCACTGGAGTTATGCTATTGTGATGAGACAGGCACTATTATAAACCCACTTTATAGACAAGGAAACTGAGGCACAGAGGACTGGACAGCTAGGAAGTGACAGAGGCAGGATTCAAACCCAGGCCTACGGCTACTAACCAGCACCCTACATTGCTTCTCCCCATCATGTTGGCGTCTGCTCTTTCTGAAATGTGGCTTCTTAGTGTTTAAAAGCCACCTTGGAGAACAAGGGGTGACAAAGGCCTGGCCTACCTGCCCTCTGCCCAACGCCCAACTTTCCCCCAAGACTCACTGCTACAGGTTCTCGAGGGAGACACTATCGCTCTGTGGCCCTCCAAGGGATGCTGAGCTGGTTTCCGGTTTACAGGAAATGATGCCACCCTTTGGGGTTCCAGCCCACATTAATCTGTTACTCATGATGTAGCTTAACCTTGGTGTCCTGAGGTCCAGCAGGATGTGGATGTCGCAGCTACCTTGGCTCCTTACGACTTCTTACTACTTGTGTGACCGAGGCCAGTTACTTGCCTTCTCTGTGCTTCAGTTTTCCCATCTATTAAATGGGAACAGCCACCAAGTTCACAGTGTTCTTACAATGACTCGGCAGCCACACAGAGAGCGCTTGACACACCCTGGGTGATTGACAGCTGTTCGTTTTCCTTTAGCTCTTCCCTGTTCTGTCCCTCCCGTCCCCTTTCTGCCTTCATTTGGCCTTCGAGTATTTATTAGCATCTACCGTGCGCCAGGCACTGTGCTAAATAAGTTTTAGAATATAAATCGCATCCGGTCAGTCCCCTACTTAGAATTCAAGCCTTTCCATGTCACTTAGAATAAAACCCAAAGTCTCCAGCTTCCTCTCAGGCCTCACTTTTTAACCCCTGGCAGCTTCCCTGGCCCCTTGTGCCTGCCTCAGGGCCTTTGCACTTGCTCTACGCGCCAGCTGGGCCACACTCGCCCGTCACTCAGGTCCAGGCTAAGATACTATGTCTTCAGACGGGTCTTCCCTGGTCGGCACGACTCAGGCTGCCGCTCCCCACTCCCCGCCCCAGGCACCAGCACACGGTCCTTGTCATTTTCATCATGATGCTCAGCTCTGTTTGAAATGACCTCTGCTTGCTTATTGTGTGTGGGTTTTCCCCACTAGAATGTGATCTCCATGAGTGCTAGGACTTTGTTTTGGTCTCTGCTGCATACCCAGTGTCCAGAACAGCTTATAATGCACTCCAGATAGAGTTTTAATGGAAAGAGCGAACGTTAAGGAGCCCATAAGAATGACATGGGTCATTTGGCTCCTGGCGGGGGCCGATGGACAAGACTGGCATCTCTGATTCACGGAGCAAAGTGCAGCCAAGATGGCGGTCTGGTCTCACTCAGGCCAAGGATTCTCACAGAGCAGCCCTAGGGGAGCGAGGTGAAGGAATACAGCAAAGAAGGTGAGGGAGGAACAGAGGGTTAGGTTTTCTAAGCTCTTGCTTTCAGAAAAAGGTACAGGAATCAACGGAATTTCTCCGTGGAAAACAGTGGACCTCGGCCCTACCTCGTGCCGTGCGCAAAGAATTAATCTGAGATGGGTCGTATCCCTAAACCTAACAGCCAGAATCAAAAAGCTTCCGGAAGAAAACATAAGAGAATATCTTTGCTACCTTCGGAAAGAGGGAGATTTGGGGAGGAAATGCAAAGAGCACTAACCTCAAGAGAAAAGAAGATGATGGAGACTTCATCAAACTAAAATACCGATGCTCATAAGACGCAATTAAGAAAATTAACAGGCAACCCACAGACCAGGGGGAAATGTTCATAACACATATATCTGACAAAGGACTCACGTCCAGAATACATAAAGAACTACTGCATATTAACAATGAAAATATGAGTAACCCAACAGAAAATGGGCAAAAACGTTCAACACACTTCTCCAGAGAAGACAGAGTCAACAAATGCATGAATCACATCTCAGAGCCATTAATCATTTGGGAAATGCCAATCATGCTAATTAAGCACAATGAGCTACCTTTTTACACTCAGGAGAATGGCTGCAATTAAAAAGACGACCCGGACCAAATATTGGTGAGGACATGGCGTCAGTGGAACCCTCATACACTCTTCTATGGAGTAAAAATACAAAAACTGAAAAACGTCCTCACCCTCTGACCCAGCAATCTCATCCTAGGCATTTACCCAAGAGAAATGAAAGTATTCCTCCACAAAAGGCCTTGAAGCAGACTGTCTACAGCAGCCTTAGCCGTAAAACTCAAACCCCAGGAACAACCCAAATGTCTATCAATGGTAAATACACAATCGTTATAGTCATGTGATCAGACACCATTCAGCAGTAAAAGGAAAAGAACTACCAAGTCACGTGATGACAGCGACGGATCGCAAGACGTCGGGCTAATAAGCAAAGCAGCGGACACGAGAGATCACATTCTGCATAATATGAACTTCCATTATAAGAAGTTCTAGGAGAGGGAGAGCTAATCTATGGTGATAGAGATCAGAACAGCGGTGGCCTGCGTGTGGGGGGACTGGGGAGGAGACACGGACCGAAGGGTGCGAGGGGCCTTTCAGGGATGAAGGAAATGCTCCGTGTCTTGTTTTGAGTGGTATTTACACAGCTACATACATTTGTCCAAAACCACTGAACTGAATGAAGACCTACAGCCTGTGCAAGTTACCGTATCATAATTATCTCTCAGTAAAACATTTACGCCAAGAGATTAGAAAGAGCACGTGAGAAACCCATATTCTGTTCCACGCCCCAGACCCAACCCCCAATTTCTGCAAAACCAGCAAAGTGAATACATATGCTGTGCTCTCAGTGGGCACGGTTTATCGGGAAATTGCTTTAGGCGTTTTCTGAATGCGGTGAATGGAGAGGCCCCTTTGCAGGGCAGAGACAAACCCCACGGGAAGGTCCTCAGGGGACAAGGCATCTGCACCTATGGACGACTCTGTTCTATCTCATCCCTGCCTTTCTCTCCCAGAGGCGGACCGGAGGTGCTTGTTTGCATGCTTTCATTTTTTTTTAAACAAGCATTCTAGAGACAGTTGCTATGTGTCAGGCCCTGGCTAACACCTGCTGGTCCCTACCCTGACACAGGAGAGACTGACAAGTAAACTGGCTTGTCAGAGCATAGAGAGGGGATCCCGGGTCCTGCAGGGTCAGCGCCATCTATGTAGGGATGGAAGGAGGGGCGGGGCAGATGGTGGCGGCGAGGTCGGCAAGCCTTAAACTTGGCTGCACGTCCGAATCCCTGGGGGACCTCTGAAAGTCTCCATGCCCAGACGGACCAATCCATCAAATTTGGTTGGATTCGGCATCATACTTCTTTTCATAACTCCTCAAGTGATCCCAACGTGCAGCCGAGTTTGAGAACCAGTGCCCTGGATGGAGGCAACAGCACGGGTGAAAGCCTAGACGTCAGAGAGAGAGAGAGAGAGATCTCCATGGATTTGGGGACTGACAGACGAGAGGAAAGTGAAGTCGCGAGGCGCAGGCGAGGAAGGAGGTGGAGTGGATGGAGAGCCCCCGCCAAACCTTTCCGTCCACCCAGAACCCCCGAATGTGATCTCATTTATAAACAGGGTCTTCGAAGGTGTAAACAAGGTAAGGATGGGGAGGAAACCTAGTTGGATTACGGTGGGTCCTAAATCCAACTAGAGCATCCTTGGGAGAGACAGAAAAGGACACACGGAGAAGGCCATGGGAACACAGAGGCGGAGACTGAGTGACGTGTCTTCAAGACCAGGAATGCCAAGGATTGCTGGCCACCGCCAGAGATCAGGAGACTGGCCTGGAACAAATTCCCCCAGGAGCCTCTGGAAAGAACCAACCCTGCCAACACATTGACTCCATACTTCTGGCCTCCAGGTCTGTGAGAGAACAAATTTCTGTCGTTTTGAACCTCCCGGTGGGTAGCAATGGGCTCGCCAGCCCCGGGAAACACACACAAGAGCGAGGCGAGGTCTCGACCACCGCAGGGAAGGTGGACTTGAAGCTGAGAGCACAGAGGAGCCCAGGGGGCACGGAGGACTGTCCCTTTGCAAGGGGACCGGATGAGGACAGGCCCGCAGCTGCGGTCCATGGATAGGCTTGTTGCTGAAGACGAGGGTGTGCCCTTCTGACCTCTCCCATGTTCTCAGGGAAGTGGGAGGCAAGGTTATCTGCCTGGAGTGGGAGGCGGGTGGGGCGGCATCTAGAGCTTGGAAGATCGGAGAAGGTTCCAAGTAGTCTCTGCTGAGATTAAGGGAGAGGACTAAGAGTATCTCTTTGGCAAGACTGAAGCTCTAGTGGACAGAAAACTAGAGCCATAGGAGGGGCCTGTCCGTGCAAAGGGGAGGTCTGACTTCCGGCACGCTGGCCCGTCAATGCACATAAAGCATCTGTGTTCTCAGTGAATAAGTCTACCTTCTAGAGAGTGACCCCCAGTAGTTTGCTCCAGCTTTTTCTACTGGAATCGGAGAACTTACCCTTGATCCCTGAGACTTACATAAAAGGCACTTCCAAAGTAAATAAGTCAGCCTTGCAAATAAGTACCAGCCCACGGAGTGTTACCGACTCATCCTCCCCGAGGGCTATATACTAAGTCAATTAGTCAATAAATATTTTGTACGCATATTGTGTCAATACATGCTATAGAACAATGGTCGATATATATTTATTGAATAGCTCCCTAAGGATCATACAGTAAACCAATTAGTCAATAAATATTTATGGAACTACCAGGCACTGGTCTAGGAAATTAGAACAAAGAAGGAAATAAAAATGACAGAAGATTCTGGGTAAGGGGGAGAGCAGCCAACTGGTAGCTCTATTTGGTATTGCAAGAAATAGTGGTGTTACAGAAACCAAAAGAAGTAGGGATTTCACAGAACTAGAAAGCTGGAGAGTGGCTCTGCAACCTACCGAGTAAAAATGAGTGAATCACTTTACCAAGAAAGTCTCGGTTTCCTTATCTCTCAAAACAAGGCAGTTGAATCAGCCAAATGCTTTCTTAAAAAAAAGAAAAAAGAAAAAGAAAAAAAAAAAGTATGTTCAAGGTTCAAACAACTTTATAACACCCAGGAGATCCTGCTGGAGGTGCATGCTGTTCAGTGATGATTCTTAAAGTCTCAGATTGACATGAGATAAGTTGACTCGAGGGGCCTGAAGATGACAGGGAACGAGGGCTCCTGCACATGGTCCCTCCGAAGGCCTCTTATCCCCTACCTTGCTACAAACCACAGCCTCATCCTGGAGAGTGAATCACTTGCCAGAAAGGAGAGACCTTATCTTCTCACAATCCCCCCCAAATCACAGAGGAAGAGCCCTAGTTTCCCTCCCAAAACATCCTGAGGTGCTCAAAACCAAGCCCCGGGTGGGGCAGCCACCGTGACTAGCATTTGGGGGTCGGGGATGGGGTCTATTGGGTAGAGAAGGGGAATTCCAATGTTTCTGAGATGCTGTTTTTCAACATGTGTTTTCCCTTGTGGCCTGCCGATGGGTCTTGCTCTTCCAACTTCAGAGCACGAACATCACATTCAGCCTGATTCACATTTCGACCCACAAGGCTGGAAGGAATCAGAAGCTCCTTCGTCTTTTTCCAAATACCAACGAGGAGCAAGTTCCAGCTTCTCTCCCAAAGAGGGTGCATGCACCCTCTCTCCCTGTTGGCTTCCAATCCCGAGGGCCAGTCTTTCTCAAGCCTTTCTACTTAAAATATTCATGCTTTGCCTTTACTCATTAGTGTCTGATTAAGACTACCTCTGATTAATCAAAACCATGTGCAAATTTTATCTGATCCACAGAGTATTTTGAATTTGTTGCTGCTTTTTATTAATCAGGAGACTCTATCTTAAAAAGTCAGAAAATGTGGCCGCACCGAGTCTCCATTCCCACATAGAAATACTGGCTGGAATTGAGTCGCAAGGGCCCAGTTAGATGGGGAATGTGTCACCC
This sequence comes from Pteropus medius, assembly GCF_902729225.1. Taxonomy (NCBI): domain Eukaryota; kingdom Metazoa; phylum Chordata; class Mammalia; order Chiroptera; family Pteropodidae; genus Pteropus; species Pteropus medius. Next base: position 20,060,752 of record NW_024342471.1, read on the forward strand.
TGGTCCCTTCTCTCCACCGCTCCCCACTGCTACGCGCCCAGCCTGCTTCATTCATTTTCACAACCTCCCCAACCTCTGTAGGCAACTGATTTTGTGATACCTAGTTATGGCCAAATGTCTGGTAAAAGGGAAAAACAATTCTGAAACATAATTGAATATAGAACATGATTGTAACAACATAAAAAAAACATGCTTAGAAGAAAGAGACTAAGAAAATAACATAAACGGCTTGTATTTCTGGAACAATGCTTACTTTCTTCTTTACGCTTTCAAAAATGATTTCTGAACTCTCAAAAACTGAGCAGACAATAAGCTTTGTCCCATCTGATTGCAAAACCAACAACATAACTTGAGAGAAGTACCTAAGAATGAGCTCAAAGCAGCTGCTTCTTTTGAAGCCTGGGAGAAATGAACCAAATGGCAGATCTTGGCCACCACGTACTGGATTCTGAAAACCTTCTGCCTATTTGTTTGCGTATCTCTGTTTCCGCCAGACTCTAAGGTGCTGTTTTTCAATACTTGTCTTCCCTCAGTGGCCTGCTGTTGGGTCTTTCTCCTCGAATGTCAGAGGACAGAGAAAACGCTTTGCTCATCTGCAGGTGTCCGGCACAGCACCAGACACCGAGGACATGCTCAGTAAACGTGCAGGGATGGGCTGTGGGTGCTGGGGGAAGCATAACTCCTATTCACATCCCAACCCTGCCATTTTTTGGTCGTGTTACTCAACCTCTCTTCTCTCCCCCTCCTCTTCTGTAAAACCAGCATCGTGACACCCAAGGACTGCTGTGAACATTCAACGAGCTGTCGCATGCTGAGTGCTAAAAGCACAGGGACCAGCAGAGACACAGCTTTACAGAAAGCAAGAGCCACTGTAATATTATTGTTATTCTTATTGAAAGGAAAGGGGGAGGGTAAGAAAAAGAGGAAACGATGTACAGCGAACTCACTCCAACTGCATCTACCCTTTTTAAAGCTAGAACGACATTTATACATTGCCAATCTTCTAAACAAAGCTGTAGGCTACTCATTAGCCATATTATTTTTTAATTTCCTGTGAGGCCACAAAACCCTCTACGAGTAAATAGAACCAAAGGGAAACCCTTAAATGTGCTTTGGCTCTGGCCTCGTTGGTCGTCTGGGGCCCAACTGTCGGCCCTGGGGGTCGTGAGTATTCTTCCTGGGTGCCCTGCCCAAGATGGGAGGTCAGCACAGTCCGCTTTCCAGAATCCCACCCGGCCCGGGGCTCCACTTACAGCACTCGATGGGGTTCGACGCAGTCTGCAAGGAGACGATCCTTCCGCTGGGCTCCGGAATGTGCACCCGGAAAACCAGCCTCACCCGTGTGTTCTTCCTGCCGATGTCTGTCTCTCCTTTCCGCAGCTCGATGTCAGCATTTCTGAGCTTCAGGATCCCCGCACAGTCGATGCTGCCAGAAGGTTGAAAACCCCATTTAGAGCCAAGCGTCTCAGTGAGCAGGAAAGATCACCCACAAAAATGCTTTCGTTAGTTAAGCAGAATAACTCCATAGCCAGACACAGGGAAAAAACTGTACTACACTGAGAAGTATTTCAGCCGAGAATTTATACCAAGAGAGGGGTAACACACAAGGTGGAGAAATTGCCCGGTGGAAATTATTTCTCTAGGGAGATATTTTTCATGCCAACTCTTCTACTCTCAAAAGTATCTGAAAAAAAAATACGCAACAGGTAAAAGTTGCTTCTGAGCTAGTCAATAGATAAGAGAAGTGTATCACCATCAAGCATCTTGAATTTGATAAATGCTCTGTGGTCATGTAAGAATGCGTTCTTGTTCTTAGGAGATGCTCGCAGAGGTATTTAAACGTCAAAAGGCATGATGTCTGCGACTAACGCCCAAACGGTTCCAGAAAAAAACAGAGGGAGGGTGAGAAACGGAGTGATAAGGCAAATGTGAAAAATGTTAACAATCGGCAAATCTGAATGAACGGTGTGCAGTTCTTTGTAAGATTCTTGCAGGTTTTCTATAAGCATGAGATTATTTTCCGATAAAACGTTTTTGTTTTTTTTTTAAACTCCGACGCACGGGTACAATGATTCCCAAATTTTAGTCGTATGCAAATTACTTTGTGAGTTTTGACCTACCCGCATCGTTCTTTAATAATTTTATTTAGGTCAAATAAATTTTTTAAACGTAAATAAATTTAGTCTCATCCCTAGCAATATAACCCAAACTTGCACAATAGAAAAATATCTAGGTATAGAACTTTTAAAATAGAAATTTTCAAAACAGACACCCGCTCTGGGTCCATCACAGGTTAGGAACCACCACGCGTTACTGCTCCCATCAACTCCACGGGTCCCCTCGCCCAAGCCCCTGCCACGCGGCCCCTTAGAGACCCAGCACCCTCAGCCCCGGCCCTTACGTCGCCCTCATATTGTTTTTCGGCTCCAGCGGTATCTCCAGGACTTTGGTGTTGCCCACGATCTTCTCGTAGCTGGTGGTGGTGACGGTTTTCCCCGTGATCCGGTGCACCTGGTAGAAGGCGTGGGGTTTCAGGATCCGCTCGTCGGCCGTCCCGATGAAGATCTGAAGTCCGAGCGGCTTGTTTTCCATGTAGCCATGAAGCTGGCGGCAGGGAGAAAACAAAGTCAGATTATTATAGCACCACTGGCATGCAGGGCATGGCGGCTGTGGTCCGGCGAACGAAAAGATCAGAGAAACTCCTGGGCAGCAGAAAGAGCACGGAATTGTGGTATCATCTGGAGGGATGGAAAACTGGAAGCAACCCTGGTGTCCAGCTGGAGGGGACTGCTTTGATAAATTACAAGGGACCTTCTCTAAAATGGAATATTAAGCAGCCATAGCAAAGAATGTGGTAGATCAGAATTGCATTTATGGAGAAACAGCCAGAAACTGTGCTTAACTGGCAGTCAGGGGGCTGGTGGGGAGTGTTGCATGGTAGTGAGGATAGAAAATAATCCGAAGAGACAAATCAGAGCTCTTAACAGTGATTGCCTGGGGAGATCAGAAAAAGAACTTTTACTTTTTACATGACTGTGTTCTAATGAACAAGTTTGCTTTTATAATTTTGAAAAAGAATGAGCAAGGTAAAACTACCACCATCTAAATGAAAATTAAAAACTGGAAAAGATGTAACAGGCGAATGATCAGTATTCAGAATATATAAAGAATTACAAGTGAATAAGCAAAGGCCAGATTCTCTGGCCATCCTACTTCAAACTGAGTCCTCTATCTCCTTTTCCTTCTGTTGGTCTTTCCCCCACACCTAGACTATCATCTCTTTGAGGGCTGGGATCTCTGTTCATTTAACTTGCCACATAATCCCTAGCACCTAGAATAATTTGGGGCGTGTGGTAGACAGTCTGGCACATACTCATTGATTAAAACTATCTAACGGAAGAAATGAGCAAGAGATTTGAACAAGCAATGCACAGAAAAACAAATAGCCATTAGCACAGAAGAGATATTCGAACCAACTTGTAAACGGGAAAATGTGAATTAGACAACCATGAGATGATGCCATTTTTCACCTGTTAGATTGGCACACATGTAGATATTTGATAATATCAAGTGTTTCTGCAGACTCTACGGACACCGGCACTGTCAGGCAGCTGATAGGAACATAAACTGGTATAACTATTTTAGAGAGCATTAGAGTAACAGCTATTAAAATTAAAAATACGTATTTCCTATGACTCAGTAATTCCATTTCTCAGAATATACCGTCAAAGAAATATTGTGCATGCAGAAGACATACACAAACTTGCTTACTAAAACAGATAGAATATTAAACAATTACTTATATCAATAGGCTTCCGAGCAGTATGACACGTCCTGACTAGAAAAGACGGCAGCAATTTTTTAAAAAGTAGAGCTCTCTGAACTGATCCAGAAAGATCTAAGGCATACCGTTGGAAGAGACAAGTAATTTGTAGAAAAATATGGATATTGTGATAACAACGCATTTTTTAAAAGGCCGAATGTGTTCACTGCGTCCATTTGGACACCCATAAACGCAATAGGAAAAGGTGTAGAAGGATGCGCTCCAAAACGACCACACCATGATCACTTCTAGGGGAGAAGGAGGAGATCAAGAGAGAGAAGGTGATCAGAGGACTTTAAATTTACTCACGAGGTTAGGAAGAATGTATTTCTGGAAACTTGTGACGTTTCACATCGGTTTTGACAAATATATAACGAAAGAAAGAAGCGTACTGAACAGAGCATTAGAAGCTGGGTTCCTGTCTTGTCATTCCCCAGCTGAGAAATGAGAAATGCTGGGCAAATCATTTAATCCTTCTTTGCCTCTGTCCTGTTCTCTGCAAATTGAGGGGGGCTATGACAAGTGACAACTCAGATCCCACCCTTCCCCGATGTTCCACAGCACTACAGTGGGATTGTCAGTTAACTGCCAAAAAACATAGGTGCCGGGACCATGGATGATGACACGTGGTCCAGAACTGTGCTTTCCGATACAGTAAATGATACAAAAAGTAAACAAAATTGAAGATGCAGTTTCTCGGTTGCACTAGCCACGTTTCGATCGCTCACCAGCCGCAGACAGTGAGGGGCCACCGCGATGGAACGGCAGACACAGAACGTTTCCGTCATCGAGAAAAGTTCTATTGGACAACACCAGTCTAAAACGATGGAGTTCTCTCGTACCCTTCCAAAAACTACACAAAGAGGCCGGCTGGGAGTTGAGCAGTGCCAGATGACAGCCTTTTTCATAATCTGCCAGACTGACACCCACGACATTTACATACGTGTCTAATATACGCCCAAGACGCGGCCTCGGGCGAAAATGGAAATCAAGTCGGAGCCTCTTATCTTTCTCCCCCGTGCAAACTGAAGAACACGGGACTGTTCTCGGTGACAAAAATCAAAGGAGGAAGGCCGGTGTGGAGAAAAGACTTTGTTTTTGTTGTTTTTGCCTTGCATTTAGACCCGAGATAAATATATTTCCTCATCTCGCCTCCTGGATTTATCAGGAAGTGGTAAACACGGGACCATCACACAGTACGGAGAAGAAAAGTACATAGGATAGTGTCCCCCGATGGTCTGAGGTTCCCTCCCCGTCCCGATGATAAACGAGCAGAAATTGCAGGCTGAGTGCATTCACGGTAAACACGCAAGGGACACCTGCAGGTAGAATCTGTCACGTCCCCGTCGCTCTGCCTCAGTCCAGCTACTTCTGCCCGTCCCCTGCTGGCACACCTAATCCGAGCCACCACTGCCTTGCCCTGCAGTGACCACCTCTGTCCTCCAACTGGTGGTCTCTTGCTGGCCTTTCACAGACAGCCCAATGATGTTTTAAAAATGTAAATCGGACTCAGACGCTTCCTTGCTTACAACCCACCAAAGACTTCCTGTAGCCTTAGAATAAAACTGAAACTGGGTGCCATGGTCGATGAGGCTTCCAACAGCCCAGCCTCCACCTTCTTCTGCCTCCACTCCACGAGGCCCCTACCGATGCCAGCCAACCTTCTGTTTCCCGAGCACGTCGAGTTCAGATCTGTCCCGAACCAGGTTATTTACATGCACCCAGTGCCGGAGCCGCCTCTTTCAGCGTTGCAAGAACCAAATGTTAACTTTTTAAGTATTTTAAAGGCCAGGCAACGTCACTTTAGTAGCTTGAAATCAGCCACAGGTGGGGTCATTTACACCACGAAATCGGCAAATGCTACAAATCGGGGGGTCTTTCTTCCGAGGAATTGCACGAGAAACTTTCACCGCTGGAACAGTTGCTTCATAACCACCGGAAACTTTCTTGTTAGTTGTTTCTGTCCTTCGTATCTCTCCCGCCTGAGCACAAGGTCCATGACACCGGGGACCTTGCTCATTTTGTTTAGTGCGATCAATAAACGAGTCGAAAGAATGATCGCCACCACCAATGATGCAGCGGCTCAGTGCACACGTCCCGCAGGCCGAGCGCCGTACCAATGTTTTACCTGTATCACAACTCTACGTGGGGCAGGCCCATTCTATAGATGAGAAAACTGAGGCTTGCAAAGGTCAGGCAACTTGTCCCAGTCGACGCCGTTAGCAGAAGGCAGAGCCAGGATGTGAACTTCCGCCAATGGGCTCTAAGTCCTCGCCCCCCGCCCCCTGCCACCTTAACTGACACCCTGTCTATGTCCCTGGTCTCTGACCTGTGGCTAGAAAGTCAGGTCCTCAAAGGAAACACGAGAGGTGCTAAATTACAAGATCGAGAGTGTTCTTCCTGTTGAACTAGAGAGACGTGGGGTCGGGGAAAAGATGAGAGATGGACGGGAGGAAAGAAACAGCCAACAGCAACCCAAACAAACAAAAAATGTCACCCCCTGAGAGAGAAACCCTCTCCTTCGAGAAGGAGCTCTCTGTGTCCCAGAGCATGCCCTGGTTGAGCTGGACTAGCGGATATGACGTGAGCAGATGGCATCACCTCAACTTGGCACATGTCCCCTCCCCAGGTAACACCGGAGAGAGGCGTGGTCTACTAGAAAGAAGGAAATATTTCTCATATGGTCAGACATCCCTGAATCTCTATTAAGCTCTGCTTAATAGCTGTGTGTCTTTGGAGCGGTGCCCCCACCCCTCTGAGTTTCCATGTGCTCACATAAAACAGGGACATCACCTCCCACTCCCCAGGGCTCTGTCGAAGACTGAAGAAGATGACATTTGTAGGGCCCCAAAGCATAGCGCCCAGTAGGTACCCACGAAATGAGAATTTTCCATGTGATCAGAGGATGATGCAAATCAGTACACGGAGGTGATATTACAGAACTGAATGGGAAGGCGATGAATGAATGTGAAAGACCCGCAAGGTGAAAACCAACGTGACACATCCTCCTGTGGGGTGACACCCAGGCACTAATTCCAGTTTCACTGGGGGCCGAGCAGCCACTAACGTGGCATGCGGGAATGGGGGGGCCGGGTGACGAGACCTGGCCATCTTGCATGAAATGAACACTCTGCTCTCCACCTCCCCCGCCCCCAGGAGGTGGCAGGAGGTGCCCGGACCCCGACTGCTCGGCGTGCTCACTCTGGAAGCACCTCACCAGCTCTGCAGAGGTTCGGTTAGAAGAGCACAGAGCTGTTTACTCGCTTCTCAAACGAACAAACAAAAGGACAAGTGATTTGGATCATGCAAATACAACTAGATGTCTTGGGATGGCGTGATCTGCCCTCAAGGTCTGTCATTCCTATTTCAGGGAGACCTTGGTCCCCAGGCCTTTCTCTAGGATTCTCTCCAAAGGTCAGGTCTTGTCCGGGGCATAGGCAAGCAGGGTCGCCTTCCAGCCCCAGCAGACAGCTGGTGCAACCTAGAAGCTCAAGGTCAGCCAGCCTCTGAAGCAAAAGAGGCTCCACTTCCTGCGGCTGGCGTGAGAGCGAAAGTTTCCTGCTGATTTCCCAGGCTGCCGACGAGGTTCCAGGAAGAAGGGCCGATGCACACGTACGGAGTGTCGCCCCCCACCCTTGTAATCTGCACAGCGATGCTCACAAGAAAACAGGGGGGCCCCTTTCCTGGATGAGGAAGCTGAGGCTCCGCAGCGGAAAGTGCCTCGCTCGTGACCCTACAACTCGAAAGCCATCGGGGGGGGAATCCCAGCGATGAAGCCGTATTTGCTTCCTCTCTCTCACAACTGATGCTTGACCCAGGAAGAGGTTGACTCTCCCGAGACTGAACGATGCTTTTTCAGACGGGCAGGTCCTTCCCGCCAACCCAGCAAAAGCAACCCGGAGGCGAACATGGGGTCCACATCCCAGAGACCCAGCGTCAAGGAGAAAGCGCACCAGACCCATTCCCGCCCCCGAACGCAAGCTCTGCCCACCTCGTCCTGAAGCACAGAGACGAGGGCACCAGCATTTTTTGGTTCTCGCTCTTCCCTGATCTTGTTATAAAAGTAATCAGGGCTCATCGATTGTAGGAAAAAACAAATGATATAAAATGTAGAAATGATAAAGAAAATCATCTCTCAGAATAAGCGAGCGTTGTAGCGTCCGTCCGTCCAGATTTTTCTTTGGGGCGTGTGGATAAACGTACTTGGGATTCTATTTCATGTGTTGCTCCCATTTAACCATACGGGATGACTGTTTCCTCTTACCATTAAGTCTCTTTTTATGAGACAATCTCAAGTGACGGCCTTGTATTGTCCAGGGCTCAGGCCAGCAAAAGGTGAGCGAGGAACCTGGGTGTGTGATTTAATGATTTAAGGAGGCACTGCCTCTCGGGGTCATGCCACTGCAAGGTGGGCCCCTGAAAACAAGTACTGCCTTAACTCTTTCCCTCCTGTCCCCCACTTCCTGACCCCTACTGTGCCCCGCTATCCTCACCCAGGTTCCAGTCCTGGCATGTCCATCCTACACGTACACCACAGTTTGAATTAACCCCTATGGTCGGGTGTTTAGGTCATTTTAAACTTCCCCGTTATAAACACCGCAAATGAAACCTCTTGTAAATGAAGCTTCCTTGAAAACAATTTCTCTATCGACTCTGCTCAGTGCTTTTTAAACACTCTCAGATGGGTGGGGATGCCACCAAATCTGAAATGTGGGATTGATTTTCAAAATGGCAACCAGCCAAAGGAACTGTTTCGAATTTTACTAAAATCAAATTCTAACAATGTTAAGTAGCATTTTTTGTTGTTGTTGAATTTGGAATATTAGGAAATTGGTATCATCCTCAAAGATTTCATTTTGAAAGAAGAGAAAAGCCTGTGGGCGTGTTTCATGGCAGTTCCTGTTGCCACATAGCACGTGGGGGATGATCTGTACAAACACACATGGACCCCAGATTCGGTCTGTATTTTTGGATACAGAAGTCACAGAACATACCTGCCACCCCGACCCCACTGCCGTCCCTCACACATATGTGCACGCACACGCACGCACACACGCACACACGCGCGCACACACACACCAGGGAAACTGGCCTATGATTTTTCTCTCATCTCGGTCATCCCAATAAGCATTACGCACCCACCTCATGAGCACATACGTGTTAATAACGGCATTAAAAATCCTCATTCTCCATACCTCCCGCTGCCTCATCCCCCACACTGGATCCACCTCAGAGTCCGGTCAAGTGCATTTCCTAAGCCCACTCAGATCGGCCGCCCTTTCCTCCTCCATCATTCCCACCCTCATCCGAACTCCCGCTATGTGTCTCCTCAAGGGTTTCCCGCATCCCCGCCTCACGCCTCACCCTCCATTTTCCGCCCTGCACCAAAATGACCTGTCATAAACTGCAGTTGGCCATCGGTCACTCCCAGCGCCCACTGGCTCCAAGGCCCTGCGTCATCTGGCCCTGCCTCACGTCACAGCCCCACCCCCTTCCCACATTCCTTCCTGCGTCTGGTTTTTTCAAAAACAACCCTCCTCCCTCCACCTGCTCCCTCCACCCTTGTCCTAGTTAATTCCTAGTCATATCACAGAGCGTGGCTCAAACATTATTGCCCAAGAAAGCCCTTCCTTGCTCCCCAGACGAGGCAGGGACTCCCAATAACAGTCCTCTTTGTTGTATTTATCATAATTGCAAGGTGTGATTCGTTACCCAATTGGTCGTTGCGTGTCTGCCCCTTTCCATCCTCGTAAAGATCCATGAAATATTCACCTGCCGTTTACAGAAGAGGAAACTGAGCCTCAGAGATGTGAGGTCCGCCCGCCAAGCAAGCAGCAGAACAGGGGTTTGAAGCCAGGTCTGACTGCAGGAGGAACGCCTCCTTCCTCTGCTCTATGTGGGACTCGTGGGAAAGACAGAACGTGGGCGCCACTCAGGCAAAACTTGACCTGGCTGAAAGATGGAAACCTAGCAGCAGAGTCTGCATGCCCAATAAGGCACGCCCAAATCTCTGGTAGGCAATCTTGTAGTTATCTTTCAAATTTGCAAACGTTCATTCCCTTTGATGCTGTAATTCCACTACAGTGAGTGGGTTATCCTATGCGCATCCTGGCAGATGCGTGGAAAAAACTAAGCACAGGTTGGTCAGTGTCCCGCTCTTAAAAATAGCCAAAGCTTGGAAACAACCTAAAGGCCCATCAGAAGAATACTGGTTAAGTCCGTAGCGGTATATTATGGAATACGATGCTGTTCTAAAAAAATAAATATGCTAGGGACCAGGTGACAGTTAACATGGACGGTGTGTCTAAAGTTGTACAGTACTCAACCTGGGAGACCACTTGGAGCACCCAAGGAAGCTTTTTCTATACTGATATAGAATAATCTCCAAACTATACCATAACTATCAGAACAAATATATCTATTTGTATTTTTAAGGTGCGAATGTGTTGTGTGTGTGTGTGTGCAATCAAAATAAAATTAAAAAGTAGAAAAGAAATCAGGCCCTATTAAAAAATGTCCACAGGATTCTGATCATTCCCAGGGAGTAGTAGTTCTGTTGTCCCAAGAGTTCATGGTGAAAGTTCCCATGGAGTACAACGCAAAAATTATTATTGAACACAAAAATTAGTACTCAATACAAAAATTATTTTCTGAATGTGTACCATAAAAAAAAAAAAAGCCAAAGCATTGATTTGAAGAAAGAGGCAATCCTCTGCTTTTCTCTTTGTGAATCTTGACATTTCTTGTAAAGGCCACAAAAAAAGAAAAACCGAAGCGATGAAGGTACAAAGGCCCGTCCACAAAGTCCCATCTCGCTCTGAGAGAAAAGTGAGGACCCAGGCCCCACCCGCAGAAGCCTCGAGAGCAGAGTCCAGGGCGGAGGCTTCGGCGAAGGAAGAGGCAGGCGGAGGTGCCAGTCCCCTCCCTTCGAGTTCAGGGCAGGGGCTACCCCAGGAAAGAAGCAAACCGCACACCACACCTAGCTAAGCAGCAAGTGAGTCCTGGTGGCTCAACATTCAAAATCTACCCAGAATCCAACTGCTTCTCACCAGCCCTGTGACCACCGATCTGGTCTGCATTACCATCACCTCCGCCTCGGACTGTTGTCGTAGGCTGCTCATTGGACCCACCTCCTGCCTGGATGGTGGCAGTAGACCCTTGACATGGCTCATCGCTTGCCTGGACCACTGCCTTAGGCTTTTCACTGGGCCCACCGCCCACTTGGGCCATGATAGCAGACTCTTGACGTGACTCATCTCCTGCCTGGACTAGTGCAGTAGCCTCCTTCCTGCCCACTCTGCTTCCCCCACCTGCACACACTCTTCATGCAGCGGCCAGAATGATCTTTAAAATTGTAAGTTAGATCTTATTGCTTCTCCGCTCAACACCCTCCCCGCCGCCAACAGCAAACATCTTACTTAAATTAAAAAGCCAACATCCTCAACAAGACGCAGAAGATTCTGCACGACCTGGCTGCCTCTGAACCATCCCCAGCCCGCTCTCCATCCTCCTGCCACTGCAGCCACATGGGCCGTGTTGTCTTCGAAAAAGCCAGGTACCCCCCAGGTATGCTCCCGTCTCAGGGTCTCGACACTTACTCCCCCTGCTGGATATGCTCTCCCCCATATCCACAGGGCTCGTCCCTCTCTCCACTCACACCTCTCCCCAGATGACTCCTTATCGGAGAGGCCGTCCCCCACGGTGACCCCAATATGGCACCCTTTCCCTCTTCATCTATCTACCCTGCTTCGCATTACATCAGCCATTTATCACCACCTGACACCAAGTGATATTTTTATTTGATTTTTTTTCTGCTGCCCCCGCTAGAATGTCAGCGGCTTATCTGTCTTGTTCACCGAGGCACCTGCAGTGCTTAGAATACCGTGCAGGTGCTTGATGTGTGCGCAGCCCTGGGATGGAGGACAGACAGCCAGACAGCAGGGCTCAAAGTGGCCTCAATCCCTCCTGCCCCTCCCTGGCCCCACGACAAAGGGCTGTTACGCTGCCCACAATGGCTTCTCTCCAGCTCAGGCAATTCTCTCCCTGACTTATGGCATCTATTGTGTCCTGCTCAGTCAGGGCGGGATTCAGCTGGCTGGACAACTGGTACCTGGATGCCCTGTTCCAAACAGAGGTGTCAGCATCTCCAGAGATCCACACTAGGATCCCGCTGGCTGGACATGTCTTCAGCCTGGCAGGAGACCTCTACAACCAGCAATTAACAGATGTGCCCCGGAAGGGGACACGTTTAGAAATCACACGGTGAGCCATCAAAAGAGAATTAGACGTTTTGCACGGGCTCGAAAACAAAACAAGTCAGCCTCTGTCAGTATTCTAAATTAAGAATCAAGTCATTCTATATTTCTCACATCACTGGAAATTAAAAACAGACATATCTACCGCACAGCAAGCACGCTCACTGAAGGGACGCTTGATGGCCTGAAACATGCTAAATTTGTTTCCAATTACCACGGCCACATTTGAAACCCCGAGGAAGCCATAGGAAGACAGTGTGGAGAGATCAGAGGCGAGGCCCATCAGCCTCATGGGGTTCAGGAGAGAATGCTACACCCCAGTCCCTCTCCCCATAGCCCCCCAGGGGTCTTCAGACAAAGACACTGGGTCGTTGTGCCCCCTCCCCTCCGGTCAGGGGCAAGCCGCAGACCCCAAGTTTTTCTTCTCTGCTCCCACCCACCCCTCTCCACTCTCAACCTCCAGCTTCTGGGCCACCGGACAGAAATGTCACCTCGGTCACAGCTCCCCGCCAGCATCCCCATCCAGACCAACTACATCTCCAGGCCAAGGAGTAACCGAGGCCTCCGTGAGATGAATCTGGAGGTCCTGGACCGAAATACGCACTACCTCTCTGAGCGGACCTTTGGAAGTTGGGGCGGGGGGAGGGGAGGTGTTGTTTTTTGTTTACCTTTTCTTTTTTTTTAAGAAACCAAACAAGTACTTTTTACATCTTCTCTCTGCAGCCCTCCTGGGCCAGAGCCAGTGTAACATGCAGAGTCGCAAGCCCTGGAGCCAGACCGTCTGGGGTTACGGCCCGGCCCCGGCACTCACGCTGTTGCGCTAAGCAACTTAGTTCCTCTCTCTGGGCCTCAGTTTCTTCATCTGTAAACGGGACGAACGACACCGCACACTCACTGGGCTGCTGGACCGAGTGAGCTACGTATAAAGCATGTAGCAAGCACTCGAGAAAGGTTAACTTTTATTACTATTCGTTCCCCTGTGGCTGAGTGACTTAGGGAAATAAAATTCCTCTTCTCTAGTCTTAGTTCTTGGAAGAAGTGAGCTTGACGGTTGCCTCTCCGTTCTGACATGTAATGATCCCCAGACACATCTGGAATAAAAATCCCAGCTCTTCCTCACAGCCTACAAAACCCTGCCCGATCTGGCCCCTGCCCAGGTCACCAACTTCCTCTCCCTGACTCTGGTCCAGTCACACGGGCACCTTGCTGCTCCTGAAACAGGCATAGTTTGTTCCTGCCTCGGGGCCTTTGCACACGTTGTTCCCTCAGCCTAGAACGCTATTTCCCCAGGTCTTTCTAGGGCTGCTGGTTCCTCCTGATTCTCAGGTGTCAAAATTCCAGGCCTTCCCTGAGCAGCCTGGCTATGGGAAGAGCCTCCTCGCACCCTCCTGCTGACGCCCTTCCTCAGTGAGAAGCGTTATCTTACGCATGGCTTATTGTGTCTGCCCCTCCGCGATGAGAATGAAAGCTTGTTCATCACTGCGCCCAGCATCTTGAATAGTACCTGGCATATAGTAGATGTTCGATAAATATTTGCTGAGTAAATAACTGAACATGCTCAGGTTCCTATGTGGCTCAACATATTGCCGAGTGAGTCATCCTCCAGTGACCCTGAGAAAGGAGACTTATTCATGTCTGGAAGAGAATCCCCACGTTTGGAGTCGGCCTAAATTCACTACCATTTGAGCCAGTCTGCAGGAATGTGTCTCACCATGAAAGAGACATCTTATACCAGGCCAATTCCACTGGAAGTCAAAGGGGAGACAAACTTGGGCTGGAAAAATAAAGTGTACAATCTCTTCTCCAGGCGGCATTTGGGGATCGACACGGGGAGAGACTGAGTCGAAAGTGCAGTGACTTGGCAGCCTCCTGGAGATGACGAGGGAAAAGCGAGGCACAGGCAACGCCCCCTGCCTCCTGTGTTTACCCAAAGACCAGACAACAAGACACAGCATGCTTCAAAAACATTTCTCCAGGAGTCTCTCAACTCAGGGCACTGCCCTGATATTGAGGTACAAAGTGTCTGCTGTCTGCAGGGTCCTGGGCTCTGGGAGAAGCAGGGAAGGGGGCCAGGATTGAGTCCCCCCGGAGAGGGTGACTGAAACACTGAGCTCCTATCGCCCCCGAACAGTGGGACCAACAGCAGTGTGAACGCCTCCGGGATGCTGGGATAAGAATCCCACAGTGCTAGGGCAGCTCCCCCCTCAGGACACTGTGACAAAACATCACAAAGAAAATCACAGAAATGTCCCACCGAAGACAGGGCAAGGCAGAAGCTCTGGCCGCTCCTGCTGTACCACAGCCAAAAGCGAAAAAAGAACCTTGAGATGCTGGGGTGCGGAAAGGCAGGACTCGTGAAATGCAAGGGAGACGGCTGAGCCCGCCAAGGCCTTGAAAAGGTGGGTTATCCCCAATCAGACGGCACCCCCCCGACCCACACCCCAGTCCCCGACTCAAAGGCCTCGCAGGTCTCTCTGGATCCAGACCAAGAATTCTGAGTCACTTTTGCCACAAGGGAAAAAAAAGAGAAGGCAGACGTGATGTGTACCTTTCCGCCCTCTATTTTGGGATTTTAAGATCCAATTTCTTTCGTTTCAAAGGGTGGGTTTGGGGAGGGCTCGGCATAGCTGCTGTACCCTGCACTTGGTGAGGCCAGACGGCGCTGAGACCGGCCTCTGTCGGTGACCTGGGGAGGGGCGGGGCCCGCTGGCAGATCAACAAATCCCATCATCCAGGAACAAGGAGCCCGTTCTTGTGTGGAGCCGCACGGGGCCTGGCTTCCATAACACCATGGAAGCCCGTGGGCCCGTCCAGTCTGACTCACCTCTTCAAGGAGGCAGTTCTCATGCTCATTCATTCATTCATTCATTCATCAGAGGGCCTCTCAGCAAAGAGCTTACGCCGGAAGCCGTCCTTCAGAAGTGTTACTACCCGTCCTTTTGGCGAAGAATTGGGTACCTCTCTGACTGGATGGCGACTTTCAGGGTTATCACTGTCCCACAGTTTATTTAAGATATGGGGTAAAAACCCAGGAAATCAGGATTTCTCAGCCTCGGTGCTATTGACCAAGGTTATCCTGTGTCAGCCCAAAATGTCTCTGGACATTGTCCCAAGGGACAAAATCGCCCCACTGAGAACCACTCTTTAATTCAGTCGACATTTGGTGGAGAGGGAGCTTTTCTGCAGAAAGCCTGCATCAGAAACCTTTCCTTTGCTCTCAAAGGGCTACTTCCGAGAACACACTAATCCTCTGCTTGTCGCCTTCCCCTCCCCCGCCTGCCCCAGCCCATTCCACCACCACCATCTCTTGCCTAGACCACTGCACCCCGTATAATCTTCCCTGCTTCTCTTGCCCACCCTCCCCATCATCCTAAATGGATTGTCCACAAGCACCCAGAGGATCTTTTTAGGGCAAATCACATCACTCCTCTATTTAAAACCAACCAGTGGCTTCCTGATGCATAAAAACTTAAATTCGAATTCCATGCCCCGCAAAGTCCCAGATCATCGGATTCCTTCTTCTCTCTCCAGCTTTAGCTCCTACTGCTCCTTCCCGCACCCACTGCAGGCAGCCTCACCTGCTCCTTGCCACGCCTCAAACGCCCAAGCTCTCCTGCCTCAGGGCGCTTGCACCTACCTGCCTCTCTCTCTCTCTCTCCCTCCCTCTCTCTCTCTCTCTGAACTCTTCCCTGGAAAGAAATCCCCTGACTACCTCAGACTGAAGTTAATCCGCCTCCCAGGCCTTCTCTCCGACTGCCCACCTTTTCCCCTTAAAACACCTCCTCATGATCTGAAGTCACCCTATTTATGGTTTAACCTGTTCGACGTCTGCTTCCTCATTGGAATGAACAGCTCGTTCTTTGCGTTCGCCTGGACTCAAGAGCCTGGCACTTAGTAGGTGCCTAGTAAGTAATTAATAAGCGAGGAATCTTCACATTTCAAACATTCAACGGTGAGCACATATCCCCTTAGTTATAAAACACTTGCTAAAAAATAATAATAGTTGCACCTCGCCTAACATTTCGAGCACTGACATTTAAAGGCGCCTGGCACCTGCCATGTCCACAGCTGCTTAGAACATGTTCTAAATATAAAGGCCCAAAGGACAAAGGTGTTCATCCAGATTTTATAGGAAACCAAGGCTCACACTCACGGATTCTTTTACTAACTACAGATAAAGTGCCTACAATGTGTCACACGCTGTCCCTGGAAACTCAGCACTAAAATAGGACTAGCCAGAGAGAAGGTAAGGGGTTTTTGACATTTGGACACAGACTAAAGAGAATTTCAAAGGACTCTGGGGACCATCCACCACTGGGGACCTTTCCTGCCCTCCCATCTGGTGGCATCTCCATGGACCTCTCTCAAAGCCCTGTCACATCTACAAGTTTAGTAATTAACTGTCTAGCCCACAGGCTATGGAAAATCAGATAGCAGATGAAGGACATCTCTCAAAACGTTAAAACTGTATTTATAAAAACAGTGTCACAATATCTTTCTTCAAGGTCATCTGTTAAGGCAGAGGCCACTAGCTTGCTGTTATCCATTTTCCCTTCCTTAGTAACAGGATCCCAATGATCTCGGGTGGCAAAGAGACGGCTAAGAGTCTACACTTCCCAGCCTCCTTTGCAGACGAAAGTGGCCACATTATTAGGTTTGAGTCAATGAGATGTAGGCCAAAGTGTGGGGAAGATTTGCAGAAAGGTTCCTGAGAGGAAGCTAAGCCAACTGGCAAGTCCCTTTTGCCCTGTCTTCTTGCTTCCTCAGAATTCTACTGCTTTGGAAAATGGATGTGATGGCAGCAGCTCCTGCAATTATTTTGTATCATGAGGTAACGCTGAGGAGAATAGGACAAGAGAAGAAGCCTGGATCCCTGATGACTTCACAGTACTTTGGACAACCCGGCTCTAGACTTTCCACATAAGAGAATAAAATTTTGAGTGCTTAAACAACTGTTATTCTGGTTTCTGTCAGATGCAAGCAAACCTAAGCCTAATCAAAAGACACATTATCCCACCACCATCACGTCATTTCCTTCATGCCTTCCTGTTCTCCTCAACTGTATCTCATGAGAATAGGATGACCATGTTTAGGTGAGCCTCCGTTTAAAAAAAAAAACTCCAGGTGCAGACAGCATCAGCACACAAGTCTGCCTTACAAAAGGCTTCACAAAAGACGTCTCTGAAGAGCCAGTATTGAACGTGAATCTGAAAGAAACCACCATACACGAAAGTCAAAAAACCCAACTGCTCAGAAATGTATCGGGTAACGACACACAAGTCAGTCTTCGAGACTCCTCGCCCTCTTCTGCACGATCCGAAGAAGCATCTAGAAAGGGACTCCCAAAGAGGGGAGGTGGATGGAGAACAGACGGCCGTTTGACACACATGCAGGAGTGACGATGGCGCTCGCTAGAAATAAAACGGCTGCTTACTTTCTGTCTGGTTTCCGAATTGCTTTTTCCTGGTTGAAAGGTGCCAGGCCTGGCAGCTCTCTAAAAATTTAAAATTCAAGTCAACAAATATTTGTTGAGTACCGCCTAGTCACAAAAAAGTCATGCTAGGGAAGATTTGTATATTGGGCGGGGGCGGGGCGGGTGGGGGCTGGGGCACTATAATTCATCATCATAACAGTAGGAGCAGGAGCACATAATGCGGGATTGAGGGACTGCTAAATATCAAGCCTGGTTCTAGGTGCCGATCTCTGTCAGCTCATTCAGTCCTCATGACAGCCCCGTGAGGCAGGTACTATCATCTTATACAAGAGGGAACTGAGGCAGAGAGAGGTTAGGCAATTTGTTCAAGGCCACACAGCCAGGAAGGGAGGGGCCAGGGTTCCAGCCTGGGCAGGTCTGGCTCCAAGGCCCATTCTCTCGACCACTGAATGATCTCCTCTTCCTCTTGTCCCAGAATGGGGGAGAAAGCACCCCGCCGTGGGCCTGAAACCCCATTCTCCAGCCCGTTCCCTGATCTATCACTGGACTATCAGTTACTGGATCTTTCTCTTTAAAATTTAATTCATACTTTTACTTAAAAAAAATTTATTTTAAAAGAAACTTTATGTCGCTACCATAAATAGGAAACCAGGATCACTGGTTGGAAATCAAAGATGCCCATAAATGCACAACCTAAACAAGCGCCGATAAAATAATTACAAATGTTTAAAAATGCTGACTATGCGCCATCAAATTCACCTACATGGCTCCTAGGAAACCACCATTTGCAGAATGCTGATTGACACCCAAAGCGCATCACAGCAGGTACTCGGAGAGAGCACAGCGGGTTCGGGGGGTGAGGGGGGGGCGCGCGGGGGCCGTGGGCTGGGAGCCGGCAGATCTTGAAGGGGCTGCTTCAGAGAACTACCTGGGGTGGTGCCCAGGCACAGCAGAGGCTCTGCGCACTCCTGCTCCGTGAGCAGAGAAGAGCTGCTGAGGACTTAGGAACGTGCCCCAGCCCTGCCTGGTGCTGGAGGCAGAGTCCTGTGTGCAGAGAAGGGCATGGAAGCAGAAAATCGACCGACGGATCAAGCTTTGATGTGTTTTCCTGAAACCGAAAGGCGTCTGTTCAGGCGGCTGCCTGCCTGCCTGCCTCTCTGTCCCTCTGGCTCTTGGGTACGCAGCAGTGGGCTGGCTCGTTTGACAGCCCCTGCTCCAAGGGAGGGGCCTGGTTTGCAGCGTCTGCTAATTTCCGTGGTGTGACTTGCCGCCACGGCTGATTTTCAGCGGCCGATGTGACGTCACTGATTTGGAAAGAGACGTGCGGAGCTCACCATCACACACCATTTCTGTCACACTGGTACCATGGATAGGAAGGATCTCGGGGACATAGACTAGAGTAAAATGTGGCAGAATTCCTGTAAATTTAACAGTCGGCTCCCATGAGCCTGCGCCCACCAGCTTGGGCACACCCTCGAGCATGCAGGGGCCTCTATGTGCATCTGCTTATATGACCACCTGCGTGGTATCAGACTCTCCGTGGCTCACTTTCTCTTCTCCCACGGACTGACAGTGTTCACACTCACACACACTCACACACACACACACACACACACACACGCCCTAGCCCCGGGCTCCACTCCCGCGAAAGGCGTAAGGTTCTTGCTATGGTCCGGTCTCCTCTCCACTTGGCCCAATACCACCGTCTGGACTTCCCTCGGCCTGGGGAAGCTGTATTCGTGGCCCCAAAGCCCCAGGCTCCTTCTCACCCCAGCAGGAGCTAGAGCCTGGTCTTTAAATCCAATCACACACATCTTCCTGTCTAGACAAGGCCACTGGCTGCCAGCGCCCCGGAGTGAATGAATTCACAGGCCTCCACGCCCTGCCTCCGCTGTGCTCATCGGCGCTCCGCGGGCTGATCTGGGGGGCCAGGAGCCCCCGCTCAAGCTTGGCACGGCCCTCAGCTTGTGCCAGAGCCACACGGGAGACTCTGCAGCACCGCTGGGTGGGAGTGTGCGTGAGTGTGGCATGGCGTGTGGCGTGCCACCCTTAGAGAACCGGGCACCGGCATCGCCAAGAGTCATCCATCATCCTTTTGCTGAAAAGTGGGAAAACAAACAACAAAACCCCGGCCCGGCCTCATTTAATGTGAACCAAATACAAAAGCCACAGGAGAAAGCCTTTCCTCTTTGTGCTTCCCTTTTCCGGCCCAGAAGCACCAACGGGCCAAGATAAGGGCGATGTGGGGCCCTCTGGAGCCTTTCAAAGGGCCGGCACCCACCCCCCAGGGCCCACCCCCATCCGCCGACGGCCCCTGCTAGAGCCCGCGGTGGCAGCGGGTGGCACCGGGGCTCCACGCCAGGGACTTGGAAGAGGTTTAAGGCTCACGCAACAGGAGGGAGGAAGCTCGGCCTGTCAAGAGGGTGATAAAGCATCTCCTTATCGGGAGCTTTCCTTTCAACCGCCTCCAAGTGAGCGCCGGGGCTGGGCCCTGGTCAAGGCCGAGCGTGTTCCTTTCATGTCGCCCTCTGTCCTCCGGTCATCCACATGTCCGTGTGCGCACAGAACTGTGGCGTCAATGCTGGAGTCGGCAGCCTGGGGCCAACGTCTCAGAGAGGGAGGATGCAATAACGTGCCTCCAAGCCTGGGCCTCTGGTTAGCTATGTGGCCTCTGCAAAGCCACCGGAACCATCTGGGCCCTGGTTTTGCCATCGGGACACCAGAAGCAGAGATTTCAGAGCAGCAGAACCCAGCAGTGTCAAGGGGGGGCCTCGGGAGCCGATGGACCTGAGCTCTAGTCTCAGCTGCTGAACTCACTAGTTGTTGACCTTGGGCAAGTCACTCAGACTCTCCACAAATGCTTCCGCATGTGTAAGGTGGAAGCAGCACCTCCTCGTCACAGAGTTCAAGGACGAATGGGTCGTTGCACGTGAAGCTCTTAGTGCCGTGCGTAGTAAGCGCTCAATAAAGATTATCACCATCTTCCTCGTTATGATTCTTTTAATGTTGTCATGTGGCCGTTGTGGACGCGGTGGTATGTCCTGTCTGCAGGATGTGAAATCAGTGCCACACCAGAGAAACATTTTGGGTCTCACAGGCAATCTGCTCACCTTTCCACTCAAGAAGTGAATGTCCCAGATGGACATGGTGACTCTACTGTCCTCTCAGGGTGAGAGAGCCTCTCGTTACTTGAGCATCTTTTCATCCCAAGTGTGGTTCTCATTTGCCGGGCCCTGGACACAGCCAGCTCCTCCATCTAAGCCACCTGGCCCAGTACTGTAGGACAACCTGGCTGTGCCAATTCCCCAAGAGGCCCAGGGTGCTCTGAGACAGAGACACGGTCCAGTGGGTTGAGGGCACTCGGTCCATGCACAGTTCTGTCATCCGTGTCAGGATGCTCTCCCACTGGGACAGGTAGAAACACCTAGCAAAGACATGGCGGCTCTGACTCGATGTGTCTCAGATCTAAGATTTTGTCGGGGCTACAGAACACCGGTCCCCATCTGCACAAGGGGGGTGTGAGGGTAATAATGCCCGCTTCCTGGGCTGTGGCGAGGATTAAATGATATAATACCTGTAAAGAGCTTGGAATGGTGCCTGGCACATACTAAGTCCTCAGCAAACGTCAGCAGTTGCCGTCATCACCATCACCATCGCCATCGCCGATGTCAAACCTTTCTCTAAGGCAGCTCGATGTCACCGTTCATTTATTTGGTTTATCAGTCCTCCTTGGAACACGGGACACAGAGGGAGGACGTGGCCCTTGCTCCCACCTCCCACACCAAGCCCTACGCCAGGCACTGCATTTCCATTTGTCGTCTCGGAGAGGCCGAGCACGCTGCCCAAGGTGCCCGGCTCAGAGGGGGTGCACCTGGGAAGCAAAACCAAGCCGAACGGCCCCCAGCCTGGTGCGCCTCGGCCACAGCTGCTCCTAGTTCCTCTCTGCTGAAAAGTTTTCCTTTTACTTTCAAGTGGGAATGCAGCACACATTAGTGATTCACTCACACTTCGCTCTTGAGAGGTCTGTGCACGCCTCCCCCCGCCCCCGCACACATTATTTAACGCCCCAAAGCTCTTTTCCTTCGCTACTCTTTTCGGATCTTTGTTCGGTCGGCAGCCGACCCTGGCCAAGAGTTTCACACGCCTCCATCCCAGGCCTGAGACTCGGGACCTGTGAGGTGTGAGGGGCTGGAACTCAGCTGCCATAAATGAGGCCCCCGCAGGGTCTTTCCACGGCGAGAGAGAAGTTCTCGCCTCCCGTGGTGGAGAGGTGAGAGGCTGAGAAGCCACCGTTTGCCAAGAACTTTTTGAAGGAAAGGGAAATGAAGTTTGTTGTAAGAAGGAAAAGCTCACTCTAACTCCTTAAGGATTAGTGAGGCCTGGGTGGCCGCCCAAACTCTGAAGTCCTCTGCTAGCTGAGAGAGATGGCTCTCGAGAGGACGGCCACATACTGTACCGAATGTGACTGCAAACGGGTGTGCCTGCCCCCTGAGCCTCATCTGCACTTGGAAACGAGGCCGATGTTGGACCCACATGGGTCCCCGCTCGCTCGACAGGGATCAGGGTTGGCAATGATGACCTTCAGATGGGCACGATGAGACCTCAGCCGAGTCTGTGGGGCCAGAACGCCAGCAAGCCCCAAGGCCTCCTCTCTTGCAGAGGGTTTGAGAGGGACCACAGATTCAGTTCACAGAGTCAGGACGCACTGTCCTCAGCAGCTCAGCTGGGGCTTGGTAGATGGCACCACGAGATGATGAAAAGCCTCACACTGGGAACTATCACTCCCATCCCGGCCTTGAGAGGGGACGCGTCTGGCCACAAGGTAGGCCTTGCATCCAGGTCCCCAACGAGTCAGAGCTTCCCAAAGTCCACCTCCCACCTGACGAGCACTTTTCAAAGTACACAGAGGGCAGCAATGCACCTGCCTACAATGTCAACATCTGGGTCCAAGGTCGAGGGGCACCTCGGCCAATTGATTCTTTTGCTCCCCTGGCAAGAAAAATAACAAATCCACCAAAAAAAAATACACCTAAAAGACCAGCGTGAGAGAGCAGGGCACAAGTGTGTAAGATGGAGCAGGAGCGTGGACTCCGCAGACACAAGCCCACGGCATCGCTCTGAGTCACCGTCTAAACTTCGTACAATCTCATTTTTGCATAACCCTTTTCTGCATTTTTTTTTCTCCCTGGCAATACGTGTCAAAGACCCTGGCTGAGCACTGACTCCCCCCCCCGCTTTGTTTTAACACCTGCACTCGAGCCCCCATTCGGACACACCCCCTCACCATGGACATTCACCCGAGTCCGGTTCCTGCAGCTCCTGCCTCCATCCGCTCGCTCCCCCTCCCCTTCGCTCAAGGGGCTGGACGGGGCTGGGGAAGAGGATGCGGTGAGATGAGGAGGTGGCCCGTGAGAGCACACTTGGGACACAATAAACAAGTCTGTTGCCTTGTTCGGAGATGGACCCCCGACCCCCGATCCCAGCAGGGCCCTAAAAGCGTTAGTTCAGAGTTAAAGTTAGACACACGCAAAGCTGAAGGCCCAAGGGGAACTCGGAGCTCAACAACAATCCTCTCTTTGACTGAAAAACCACAAGGGAACACCCACGGCATACTTCTTGTTTAAAAAAGGAAAGTGAAAAATAAGGTTTTTTCTTCTTCTTCTTCTTAATCATTATAAAACTAAGTTGTGCCCGTTCCATCAAGTCACGACTTCTGTTTGCCTCAGGCGAGCCCAAGTCACGCTGGGCAGAGAGAGATGAGGGGCAGAGGAAGCCGGGGCACGTCCCCGTGAACTGAACTGGTCCTTCTTAATTGTTGTCACTTCCTTCCTCTGCTTCCTTTTGCACAGGAAAGCTGCTGAGAAGCTGCCCATGTCAGCACATCCATCACCAGAACTCCCAGGGCATCGTGCGTCTGAGGGGCCCGGGCAAACGAGCTCACTGACACCTCAGGGGAACAGTGGTGACAATCACTCAACCGTCATTCATGGGACAGATTGAGTGCCTACTGTGCGACAGGCAACGTGCTTGGGAATGGGATGGAGCAACGATGGAGGGCGGATAAATGGGAGAGAGAGAGAGAGAAGGAGGGAAGAAAGGAAGAATATGTCAGGCTATAAAAAAAAAAAATCCAACAGAAGTAGAGGGTCAGAGGCTGGCAGGAGAAAGGGTCGCTATTCTGATAGAAGAATCAGAGAAAGCTGCGTTGAGGACGTAGCAATTAAAGTGAGACCTGAGAGAAGCGGAGAAGAGGGTCATGTGGATCTCTGGGGGAAGCGAGTGGCGAGTGCAAAGGCCCTGAGGCAGAGTCTACCTAGAGTGTTTGAAGACTAGCAAGGGCCAGAGCAGAGTGAGGAAGAATGCGGAGGCGGGCGGGGACCAGAAGTCACCAGGCCTTGCCATCCGATCCGTGGAGAGGAGTCTGTGTGTCCCGAGTGAGCGGGGAGACACGCCAGGACTCAGAACAGAGCAGCAGTGCGGACCAATTCACATTTCAAACAGACTCCTCCGGCTGCCGCCTGGAGAGCAGACTGGATGAGGGGCGCGAGTGGAGACAGCGACTCCAGCTAGGGGCTATCGCTGTCACCCGGATGAGGAATGATGACAGCGTGGCCCCCCGAGAGCAAAGAGAAGGAAGGGAGTGCGAAGGTTGAGTCCGCGGCCACCCCAGTGCCAGCATGTCCCTCCCTGGCACAGACCCAGACCTGAGACAGATGCCGACAGGTAAACAGGATGCACGTCAAAGTTCACAAAGCAAAGAGAAGCGAGAAAGAGAGAGATCGGAAATCTGCAATGGTTATGCTTGCATAAGCCTTACCCCGGGCGCGTCACAGAGTTTTTTGGGGTTCAGTTTTCTCGTTTGTGAGATAACAGGCCCCAATGCATAGGGTGACAACGGGAAATGCAAGCCCGTGCCTAGATAATGTCTGGGATATCACACATGCTCAATAAATCATACATTTCTAACCACTGCTTCGAACAGTCTGAGCTGTAGCTCTGCCAATTTAGTTACTGTGTTATCTTTATAACTCACACCATCTCTCTGAGCCTCCATCTGGTCATTTGCAAACTGAAGATGATGGTACCTACCTCACCTACTCAGTGAGACTGAATGAGACAATGTTAGCTGAGCAAAACTCTGCAACATAGGAAGCCCTCAGTAAAATGGTAGCTGAAGCCCTCAGTAAAATGGTTCATGAATCGGTCACACCAGTCATTCAACTAGATGATTTCTAAATCTCCTTCTAGCTCAATCAGCCCCAAACTGTTAAAAAAAAAAACAACAACAGCTTCGAGTCCCTGACTGAGTCAACTTGGGAGCAAGGAAACCATGCAAGTTAAGGCCAAGTCGAAGAGCAGCCGGAGCTCCCACCTAGAAGTGAACAAAAACTAAACACGGGCACCTCTGCTCAGGTGATACCTGTCACTCTGAGTCATAGACTCATGTAAGTTTAGAAATGGGAGGAGTCTACAAAGCTCCTACCCCCTCGCTTTGGGGTCAAGGCTCCCACAGCTCAGAGGGGACAAGTGTGTGGGCTGAGGTCGCACAGCAAGACAGAGGCAGGGGCAGAAGTTCACAAGGCTTCCCTCACTGTCCCAGCCAGTCTGGTCGTTTAGGGGGTGGGAAGGAGGAAGCAGCGCGTGCCCCATCTGCAAGAGAGGAAGGAATGGAGTCGGGATGTCTCTAAGACGAGCAGAGATGCCTTTCTCACTATTAAGAATGAAATCCAAATGCCTTAAAGGGCCACGTAGGCAATGTGAGTGAGCCAAGCAAGCGATGCAAAAACTGACAAATGTCCATAACCTGAAGACATTCACGGTCAGAATTTTTTTCTTTTTTGAAGAATTGTACCACCAGAGCCACTGCTAAATTGTCTGGTACTTCGTGCAGATTAACGAAAGACACCTCTTCCTCTACACCCTTAGAAGGCATGCGTCAGAACGCTGTCTTGATAAATACGCAAATATGAATGGTGCTCTCATGATCCACAGTGCCCTCGTGCAGTGCGCAGCCTGTGCGACTGTATCCGGTGACACACAGAAGACTTCCCAGGGCTGTGACTTGGGGGCCTCTGTCTACATTCCATGGTCTTATAAAAGGCTCTGAACTGCCACAGCACAGTCATGTGGAAAGGAAAAACACATACGCTGTCAATACTTGACCCCTAAATCAAAACTGGCCAGCTCCCACCTCTAAATTGATGCCTAAAGAGACACCAAGAAAGCTTCTGCCTCAGGACCTCTGCGCTAACGTTTCCCTCTCCTACCTTTTCCCCAAAGACAGGGACACAGCTTACTCTCTTACTGCACTCGAAACACTGGTTAAATTTCACCTCTTCAGAAAGTTCTTCCCTAAAAGAGCATCCCGACCCCTCACAATCATCTTCCATCCCCGCTCCTGCCTTATTTTCCTTCTTACTGCTTTTTTACCACCTAATAGATCGTAGACTTACTGGTTTGCCATACGTCTCCCTCCACCAGAACACCAGCTCCCTGGAGGAACAAGGTTTTGTCTGCCCTGTTCCCTGCTCCATCTCCATCTCCAGTTAGCAAACTTTCTCTGTAAAGCGAGTAAACATTTCAGGCTTTGCAGGCCATACAGTCTCTTCTGCAAGGACTCGACTCTCCCACTGCAGCGCAAAAGCAGCCATATAAGATGGAAATAAAGCGGTGTGGCTGTGTGCCAATAAAACTTTATTTAGAAAAGCAGGCGGCGGGCCGGACTTGGCTGGCATGGTTTGAGGACCCCTGTCTTAGAAAATGTGTTCAGACTCTAACGTGCACACAAACTACCTGGGGACCTCATAAAAGTCAGATTCTGACTCAGCAGGGTGTGGTGGGGCCTGAGATTCTGCATTTTGAATAAACTCCCAGGGGATGTCTGTGCTTCCGGTCCGTGCACCAGACTGAGTGGGGAGCACCCAGCACAGTACCTGGCACGTGGCGAAAGCACGATCGATATGTGTCAACACTTTTCTTGCTACTGTTTCATCGGGGCGTGATGCCCTTGCTGGTACCACCCATTGCTTTTGTCCCCAGTGGATCATTTTCTGATGAGGGAGAAAAGTTATGTGCCCAGATGTGGGACATAGTCAGTGTACACTAATGGATTATTTTGTCACTAAGCGGGGGGGTCAGATAAATCCAAACATTTACCTGATGCAGGTTGTTACAAAAACTGTTCATGAGAACAGGATTTACAGTTTTATAACAAGTGTCGGCTAAGAAAGATGGGGTCCCCTGACAGACACCTAAATTCCCTGAGGAAAGGTCTGTTTGCTTACATAAACGATGGCAAGATCAACTCAGCTTCACCTCCTTCCCAGAAAACTGAAACGCGCTGTCATTTTAAGCTCCACGGTAACAGCCGCCTCGATCATTCACTGAGAATTTAAAATGCACAGGGCTTCTGCCATGTCCTTTATAAAGTATAATGCTGATGATGGTGATGACGACAGTGAAAACAACCATCAGGACAGACACAGACCCTTCTGGAAGGATCTTCAAGAAAACTACTGGGGCCTCAGGGCGAAGAGGTGGCCGCCGGGTATGGGGGTGGCCGCCGGGTATGGGGTGGCCGCCGGGTATGGGGTGGCCACCGGGTATGGCGCCTTGTTCTGTGCAGCTTTTGTACCTTTGAAATTCTGCACCACGCAGGGCATTTCCTCCCCAAAACTTAATTTATCAAAAAAAAAAAAAAAAAAAAAAAACAAAGAAGTCTGCACTCAGTACTGTTCCAATGGTTGTACACACACTCTCATCTCCTACAGAAATCCTGTAAGATAAGAAATCCTATAAGATAAACATTCTGTCCAACTTGCCACTAGGGAGACCAACGCCCCAGAAGGTCAGATTATCCTTGGGCACAGTCAAACCACTAGTGTGATGAGAACAACTAAGGCTGAAGGTCGATAGACCCCAGGACCATCTGAACAGGTCTGAGATCATCACAGCGTGCACTTGGGACCTAGAGATGCTGCCTCTCCAAGCCCAAGTGCAGGCTACCCCAGGACATGCTCGGGAAGATCAACAGCAGCCCACAGTCCACTGCGGCCCCACAAGCCAGCTATTGTTCTGTGCCTGGGAGGGGCCTGCTGGCTGCCATGACCAAAGCAAGGAGGGAAGGAAGCCAGGTGGGTGGGGAGACGCCCGTACACAAGGCACGGGCCTGGGCGAGCTAACAAAGGAAAAATCTGACTGGATGCTTGACCAGACTGGATTTCTTAAATTTTGCAAAAATACTTAAGCAACAATAAAAGCCCCTAGGAGCACCCGTGGAAAATTATCTCAAGATCAATCGTTAAAGATGTCTATTTCTTCTCTGCGGCTTGAGAGCTAAACTATCTAGATTCAGTTCATGGCACACCCACTTCCTGTGTGACCTGAGGCGAGTTACTTAACTTCTCTGTGTCTCCAAATACTGCCCAGAAATAAAGGGAGCATTATAATCGCTTATACAGAGACAGCACTTACAACAATTGCGAATCTTACTAGAATCTTGGTAAATGCTACTCCACCCCTGGTTTCACGAAAACAACTTCGTACAGACGTGACTACGTAAGGAGGGCAGGGGCTAAGCACGATGAGCTTGAGTTTGCCAGTGCAAGATAAAAAGACTCAAAGGAAATACGCCAGAGCGGTCACAGCAGTACTTTCCTATGTGTGTTACGCAATGAACACATATGTAAAACAAGAGAAAATAAAAGAAACTCATAATCGGATAAAAATGCAGGGAGCGCAAACATATGCACTTATGCACATCTACACGTAAATCCAGTGCTACATATACATGTGTATGTGTGTATATTTATACATACAAGATGTAAATAATTGACATACGCGTGTCTGTGTTTACATACACACTCACGCCCACCCTAACTCTTTCAAACCTGGATCAGAACGTTCAGAACCTGTTACTCCTAAGCGGTGGGCCTGAGGACTGTAGAGAACAGTGGAAATGGTTTGGCCGAGGAGCCCGACAGACGTGCTTCTAAATCAGCTCCATCCTATCCAGGCTGCATGACCTTGAGCAAGTCCTCTGACCTTGCGAAGAGCACGTGTGGAAATGAGGGCCACTAATGGCATCCATGTCATCAGTATCTAACTCACACCCGTCTCGGCTCTGGGGTCACAGCACGAAATCAAAACGTCTTTGTGAAAACAAACACTCCCTTTTTATCCTACCAGGATGGTGCAAAAGAAAACTAACAATAAGAAGAAACGAGAACAGCAAGCAGATACTGAGCACTCGCTGCGGCCCAGGCCCTGTTCCACGCACTTGACCATATTGTCATTTATTCCTTGCAAAGATCCAGGAGGCAGGCTCCGTATCATCCCCTCTCATGAGCTGTGTGACCTTGAGCCTCAGTTTCCTTATCTCTACATGGAGTTAATAACAGCATCACTACCGCCTGCAGCTGGCACATGGGAAAAGCTCGGTCAGGGCCAGCCTCTTTGTCACTCGAGACCACGTGCTCCTTGGAGAGGGCACTCAATGCCCCTGAGCCTCCGTTTCCCCATTCACAAAGCAGGGTCAACATGCCGGCCTGAGCCACTCCGTGTGAATCGTTTGTCACATAGTAAAGTGCTCAATAAACAGATGTGATGATGGGCAGAGTCAGCCCACAGCCTTCCAGGAGGCTCAGGACGAGTGGCTTTAACCTCGACGCTGTCTCCCAGGTCCAGAGACTGGCTCCGCTGCCCTCACAGAGGGCACAGGTGCCCTGGGAAAATCTGTCCACCCTCATGGGCCAGGTAAGGATTTTGTTGTCGGTGGAGCTGACTCCTTCTGAGGAAGTGATGAGTCTCATTCATGGGACCAAACTAGAAAATACTGACGGTTTGATAAACAGATCTTGAGACCACTCTCCCACCTGTTAAACCCACAGGACACCTGGGAGGGGGCGGGGCCAGCTGGGGAGGGAGAGCCTCCTGCACACCAGCCTGCAGACAGTCAGAGTGAGAGTGTTCAGGCCTCCAGACGGGTCCCAGGTGGGGTCGCAGTCTCCTCCTCCTGCAGCCTGCTGGAGCTACCACGTGCTTGAAATCCACCTCCAGAAGATGCCTCCTTTTAAAGTCTTTGCTTTGCCCAAGGTCTCTCAGTGGAGAAAGCAGAGGCAAGGGCAGGACCCAAACACCCAAATCTGGGTCCAGGGCTCAAATCACACCACCAGCTGCGTACTGCCCAAAGCTGCTGCTGCAGTGGGGCCTTTCCTAAGCCCCGTCCAAGCTCTCCCTCATGTTACCCCCCCAGAGCCCCCCCCCACAAGCATTCAGACTTTATTTTACTCCAGAATGGGGCTCAACACTGAGCCGGCTGGGAGCAGGTGATGGATGAACGAATGGCTAAGTGGAAAGATGAGAACCCAGAAGCTAAAAGCCAAGCTCAGGGCACCACTTCTGCCCAGGTGCCTGACTTTAAGTGACATGAGTCCCCCCACCCCCAACTGTGCCTCTGCATCCATCTGTACAATGGGAAAAATAGCCCCAGTTCACCGTGTGCCTGCAAGGATGAAATAAGACCATACGTGTAAAAAACAAACAATGTGCTCTCAATATCTATCCTAGATTAGTGTCAGCGTTGATTAACTCAACCAGAAAAAGCCTGAATGGAATCTAATCTTAGGTTAATAGAGCTCAAAAGATCCCAAATCTATACCACTCGCTGTATTTCTCAAGAAAGAACAACGGTGGGGCCAACGCCTGCTTTGTGCCAAAGACCATGCTGGGCACTTCTGCATAGAATCCGAACAACTCTTGACTAGACAAAGCAAATAACCTCTAAGACGGAGGTCTTCCTCACTTGATACCTGAAGAAACTGCAGCCAAACCGGTTGCCCAGCATCCCAAAGCTCCAAACAACCAGCTCTTTCTACTTCCAAGACACTGCACAGACGGATGGCTCAGGGGCGGCCCAGGCCTCCAACCGCCTACATCCAAACCAACGCCATTGCTCACCCGCTGGGTGACCTCAGGCAAGTTGCTTAACCTCTCAGTGTCCCCATTTCCTTGTCTGTAAAATGAGAGTTGTAATTCTACCACCTCTATTCCATGCCCTCATCGCAAAGATTAAGTAGGTCGCCTGAAGGGAAGTATGCAGTAAGCACTCAGTAAGTGTAGCTTTCAGCATCATGCCACCGTGCCCAGACCAAAGGAGGGACCTGAAAAATCGTTTGTGGAGCAGATGAAGTTTCCTCTAGGTGTTCCTGCTGGTTGCCAGGCATATTGGAAGCTTCAGAATTAATCTTTCTTTTTGAAACAGTTGTTTCTCCAAGATTCCGGAAGCTGTTTCCTGCCTACATTTGGCGACAATATTGTCCTGATGCCCATTACTCACGGCAATTTATCTTCCAACGTGAACTAAAAGCACTCCTTGCTTACCGTCGGGGTGTCTTTGGCACGAGATTGGTACCACCCAGCCCTGCACCTCCTCATCACCCCACAACTCTGCCTGCACCAGCTCCTACCCTGGATACCATCTCCTTGTCAGCTCCTGGCTCACCCTTGGAGGTCAAGGTCACACACAGGGGGTTGCATTTGACCCACAGAAGCACTTGGTTTAGACTGTTCTCTTTTAACAGGTTTTCTAAACTAATCACTGGTGTTATAATCAGGAGACTGGTATAGATGAGGAGCAGGTGATGAGAATGGATCGGCATACCCACCCACCCCATCCCCATCTTTAAATGAAAAGGCTGGGTCGAGCCATCCCTAGGGGATGGGTTCCCTTGGAAAATAGGAAGAATCTCAGTGGGGATGGACAGGGTCACCTTGATGGACAGGGATGGACTGTGGCCTCCCCAAGACTACAGCCATATCATGCGTCTCGCCCATAGCCAATCTTGCAAAACCTCCAGTTAGTCCGACTTTCAAAATATACCCAGCATCCAATCATTTTGAACACCCTCTACCTCCAGCCCTGGCCCAGCCACCAGCCTCTCGGGCCTGGCCGCCTGCAGCAGCTCCTCAGCCATCTCCTGCTTCTCCCTCCAATGCCCCACAGTCCACGCTCATCAGCGTGGCAGCTGAAGGGGTCCTGCTAAAACCTAAAGCAGACCCCACCCACCCCCGGCTCCCACCTCACGGAGAGCACAAGTCCTCAAACGGTGTCCAAAGCCCGAATCCGCCCATCCTCTTTCCTCTGGGACCCCGTCTGGTCACCCTGCTTTTGCCGCACAGGCCTCCTCTCTGTTCCTAGACTGCACTCAGCTTGTCCCCGATGTCCCCTCAGTGGGCAGCACGCCGCCCCAGGTCCCCGCACCTCCTAGTCCTTCATCTCCTTCTTTGCTCAAATGCCACTTATGTGACCACTCCCCATGGCCCTGGCCTTGCTAGTTCATCCCGTGGCACTTATCACCTTCCACGTGCTATTTAATTTTCCTATTTATTAGATTTATTGTTTATCTCCCCACAGCCAGAACGTCAGCTCCACAGGAGCAGGAATTTCTGTCTGTTTTGTTCACTGCTGGATTCCCAGCGCCTGGAACGGTGCCTAGCCCATAGAAGGTGCTTAATAAACATTCCTGACCACGGACCGAAGGAGCGAAGGGCGCCCCAGTGATCTCAAAACACGCCAGAAGCTTGAGCCTCCGCTCACCATTTCGCTCCCCTCTCCCTTCCCTTTCCAGAAGGTCTGATTGAACCTTCTGTAGAAGCAAACACAGCAGCCCTGATCCAGACAGATTAGCATCAGCAAGAGCTGCCTGCGGGGCTCGCCGAGGACAAAATGTCGTTAGTCCAGTAGACGCCAACATGCCAGCCAATTGCCAAAGGAAGCACTGCTCAATGTCACGACTCCAGCTTCGCCTGGCAAGGAGAAAATCCCGCCTGGCTCCTTTCTTCCCTCTCTCAGATACAATTCAAAGCGAGTTGCAGATAGTACAAGAGCTGAAATCCAACGAGAGGAAATCCATTTTATGAGCTGAAAGCTTGGAGACTTAACTGGCCTCCCCTGGATTGGAGGGGGGTGGCGGTAACCTGAACAGGTGCGCCCCTGGCCCCCCGACTCTTCGCCCTGCAACGAAGCTCGTTGCTGTTAGCCAGGATGAAACAGCGATCAGGTTTCTGCATCTGTGAGGACTCTCTCCTAAAGGAACTATCCATGTTTCTCCATATGTCTGAACATCTGTTTGAAAGAATCAAGGACACTGATGTGTGCGCTGTGGTTAAACGGTCTCATATTTTGATCACTTTCTAACCAAAAGGATGGCTTTCCAATCTTTTCTTGTTTTTCAGTTGAAAACATGTCCCAGGGAGAGGTAAGAATAACATTTTTTGAAAGTCCCAGCACACGGATGGATAAGGAATAAAATGAAGTGTCCTCTACTGGGAATTTCTCGGCAGGAATATGGTTAAAGGGTCTGGAAGCAGGCAGGGGGAGGATTAAATGACAGTGGCATTATACAGGCCACTCTCACCTGGAACATTATTAGATCTCAAAAGGTGAAGAGTTGGGGAAACACGTAAAGCCCAGTCTCGCGAAGCCGCCTATGAACGGACATTTAAGCCACCAAAGGACCAGCGTGTCCTGTCCGGAAACGGAATGAGGAGATGATGGCAGCGGTCCACCAGAGGCGTGTGCTCCTTCCAAGGTGAGTCGAGTGGCTCCCTGTCTCAACTGGTCCCAACGGGTCAAAGTCAGACAAACGAGTTAAAATTCTCTGGCTCCCAGGAAAAAACCATAAACTTCACCTATTTCAATGGGATTCAGAGCTCTGCAGGAGAGTCTGCTGGGCCTGGCTCCCTCCTGAGCTGGACAATTCTTAGAAATCATAGAAATATAGCCTCGCTCTTGTCACCCTTTCTACTTGATAAACTTTGAAGTAATGTAGTCCTTATTTACCCCCCACAGGATTCGAACTGGAGGCTATTTGCCCTGAGCCAAAGCTAACCTAAAGTTGGATTTAGTAGCCCCAACGTAATCATCAGAAATTTCACATAAAAATTCAGATTTGAAAAAATAACTGTAAAACCTAGCAGCGCTGGACCCACATCCCAGCATGGCACAACCAACGGGAGCCGAAGAGGGGCTGCCTCCGAGAGACGAGGCGCACACTCTGCTGCGCCCCGCTCTCCAGCACCCCGTTTCTCCCTGACTCATCCGGCCATTTCCTTTCACTGCCTGGCCCTCGTGAGCTTGTCCGTGTGTGATCCTGCTTCTCCACCCTCTCTCTCCTCAGCGCATCGCTTCTGGAGAGATGCAGGTTGCTACCGAGGGTAGCAACAAGTGGACACGCGCCAAGCGGACACACGCCAAGCCCGTGAGTGATGGCGCATGTATGTGGTCTAAGCCATTCCAGGAGCCTGAGAATTAGAAAGTCCGAGACTTTGTTCCTGAGCTCCAGGCGCATATACCCAACTACCTACTTGACATCTTTGCTTGGACATCTCGCAAGCCCTTCCTACACCCCAGACAGAACTCATAATCTTCCGCTAGGAAAATGACTTCCTCTCCAAGTCGTCCTACCTGGCCTATGACACCGTCTTCCAGCCCAGGTGCTCCCTCACCTCCCACATCTAAGCCGGCACCAAGTCCAGAAGACCACACCACAGAATCCACCCCCTCCTCTCCCGCTGCTACCTCCTCATCCTCACCCCCTCGCTCTCTCACTTAGCCACGCCGCAGCCTGCTGAATTCATCTCCTTGCTTCCCCTCTTAGTCCTTTTAACCCACTCCCTAGAGAAAAACCGTGTGATCCTCAAAATATTAAATCAGAATCACCTCCCTCCCCTATTCAAAACTCGTCACTCCCTTCCCCCGAAATAAAACCCTAGCTCCTCGCCTTGGCTTATGAGTCTTGCATGTCCTGGTCCTGCCAACCCGTCACCCTTCGAGCTAAACGCACGTGACACTGGCCCTCCTTCAGCTCCTCAGACACACCAAGTTCTTCCCTGCCTCGGGACCTTTACCCCAGCTGTGCTCTGTGCATGGAACGCTCTCCTACCACCAAGAGATAGCGAGACAGAGGGAGGAAGGGCATCATTCTTCTCTTCGTTGGCTCTATCACCTGCTCCAGGTCCCAGCTGGTAAGTCACCTCCTTGACAAGACCCTCCCTCTAAAGCAGGTCTTCCAAGTACTCTGGCATGGTTTGTTTTGTTGAAGACATTACCCCCGACTTGTGAATCCCACAGATGAGCTTCTGACCAGCCGCCATGTCTTACTTAAGAGTCCATGTGTCATTCCAGATTGTCCTTGCCTGGCCTCCCCGATCCACCTACATCTCGGCAATGTTTGGTTACACCAAACCATCCTGGGCACCTCCAGTGCCCCCTGAGCTCTGCCACAGCAGGAGCTGTGTTGATCTCACCTACCGTCATATTATCACTGCCTAGCACACAGTAGGTCCTCAACAAAATGCTCGCCTAATGAATGAGTCAAGAGATGTGAAAAGCATTTAAGGTTTGGAACAAACTTTCTTCCAAGACCAAGTGACACTCAGGAAGAAGAAAAAAAAAAAACCAGCTAGATGCAGCATATGTTTAAGATTTAAAATTTTATATTTAAAGGAAGAGAATGCAATGGTCTTGTACTCACTTTATTTCCATATAAAGAGGAGCATAAAACCACTAAGCATGCGAAAAAAGATTAAGTTTTATAGTGTGGCAAATAAAAAACGAGAAGGGTGGGGACCAATAATTGAGAAGAGGTAAAAGGAGACGTGGCATAGTACAGAAATAGAAACAGATGGCGAGATAAAGGGACAGACAGAGACCAAGAAAGAAACCAGCAGAAGTTTCTAGGCAAGGTACAAAAATGGGGCTTTGGTTGCTCTTCTGGGAACAAAGGGGCACCCTCCAGATTTTGAATGGGGTTTTCACACCTCCTTAAAGGTTAAGAGCACTCATCTTCTCAAGGTCCCCTCTTTCCTTCATTTTTTCAAAGGAGTTTTTTTTTAAACTGACTTCCTACGCTAAAAAAAGCAGAGGTTAGCACATTTCATTTTAAAGAGAACACGCTATTCAAATGATTTTTTTTTTTAAATACTTCATTTTGTGTCTTTTGAGAATACGGCTACAGATTTTTAAGTCACACTTTGAGTTTTCAAAGATACGAGCAAGAAAAAGGATGGATCTTTGGGGGCTGTTGGAAGAAGGGGCGTGAACTTCCAATACGGTATAGCAGGTGTCTTTTGAACTGCACATTCAGCCCATTCTGTTCTCTGGAACTTTCCATGGCCCTAGGCCCTGATGAATGGGTGAACAGAGCCTAGCACCTCACATGGCCTGTCCGCTCTGGCTGAGTTAACTGGACCAGTGGGTGGCACCCTTCCCAAACAGGACCAATTAGAATCTCACTGAGAACAAAGATTTGGGCCCCAGTGAGCTGGTAAGGGGGCTGGAATTGGAATAGCATATAAAAGTCATAGGCAGGAGGTGTGGGCATATTTCCATCAGGCAGGGAAAGCTGGCCTGAAGAGAAACGCAGAAGATCGGGAAAGTGGTGTAGCAGGTAGAGCCAGACACCTGGGTCTCAGGTCCACCACTCAATAGCTATGACCTTGAACAGGTTCCTTGACATCTCCCTAAACTAACCGTAACCTGCTCCATAGGGCTCTTTAAGGATTAAATAAGTTAATACACACAACACTCGGAACAGAGTCTGACACACAGTAAACACTCGCTAAGTGTTATCTATTACCATCTTGCTCAACTGTAAGTTCACGAGCGTGAGGATTTCTGGCTATTTTGTTCATACCATATTCCAGAACCTAGAACCATGCTTGGTACATAGGAGCGCTCAGCAAACGTTTGTCGAATGATCAGAGAA
Source organism: Pteropus medius (assembly GCF_902729225.1). Lineage (NCBI taxonomy): Eukaryota > Metazoa > Chordata > Mammalia > Chiroptera > Pteropodidae > Pteropus > Pteropus medius. Next base: position 20,097,031 of record NW_024342471.1, read on the forward strand.
TGAAGAAGCCCTACAAGCATAGAGACCATGGACGGAAGCTCCCGGCTCTGTTCCTTATCTCAGCTCCAACCCCCAAGAAGCAGTCAGAGTTGGGTCTTATCAAACCCCTAATCAAGTCATGTTTCTTTCCTGCTTTTCACATCTCAGAATAAAAGCCAAACTCTCCCCCGTGGCTATCCAGGCCCTGCATGCCCTGGTCCCTTCCCGCCTCTCTCCCCTCTCTCTCTGGCCCTTCATACTCCAGTTATGCCAGACTCCTTAAGGTCCTCTGATGTGGTTCCTTCTGCCTCCGGGCCTTTGCACATGCTGTTCCTCCCACGCAATCTAGGCTCTAGTCTCTTCCTCAGGAAAATCTTAACAGATGTTCGTCCCCCGTCTTACACAACCAGAGCCCCAAGGGCTTTCCCTCATGCCAGTTGCCACAGTTTGTAATTTTATCATTTACGTAATTAGTCAGTGACTCCTTCCCCCAGCTTCATGAGCTCCATGAAGAAAGAGTTCATAACTTTTTAATTCATTATATTTCGTATATATATATATATATCAGTATCGAGCACAGCATATGACAAAAGGTAGATGCCCAACAAATACTTGCAGAATAAATCCTGACCGAGCAAAGAAGTGTCTTGAACCTTGACTTCCCAAGTCCGGGGGCTTCTTGAGTTGAGTCTCCTGGCCTGGTTTTACGCCCTAACCCAGCAGTCCCCTCATACAATCTCCTTTTTCTAATCTGCTTTGAATGAGTTTCTCATTACAACCAGAGGCTTTGACTCAAACACACAGACTAACACCATCCTCCAAGCCGGGAGGTTCCCAACCCCGAATAGATTAGCCTTTAGAAGAAAATAACAACATCCAGAGTCTCTACAATGCCCAGTATATATTATCATCACGATGTCAGATTACAGTCAACAATTACTAGACATGCAAAGAAAGAGGAAGATGGGACTCATGGTCAAGGAAAAGACGCAATGAATAGAAACAGATCCCAAGATGGCAGTGATGTCAGATTTAGAAAAAGCATCTGCCAGGATCTATAAGTTCCTAACGTTATCATAAAAGTCCTTAACCAGGTGTACACACCCAGAGCACCTGCAGAGATTTGGGGAGCTGGGGTTTGTTTGTTCGTTGTCTGAATTCTACTCATGTTACATAGCTTCTAATTAACTAATTCCAGGGAACGCTCAAGAATCTATATTTTTAACAACTACTCTAAAGGGTTCTGATGCATCAGATTGTCATCATAGGCTTCTCATTTCCACTTGAAGGGAAATACTTTAAAAAGTTAAATTAATATAAACGATTGGTAGGTACCAATCAGCAGTTGCTGGTTAACCAGACTATACAATTAAAAAGTTTTCAACTCTATTTTGGAGAAAAAAGAACACTTCTCTACTTATTAAAAAAAAAAAAAATCCGAGGATGAATTAAAAGCCACTGACATGAAAGATAACTATTAAGAAAAAAACAAGAGGAAATGCTCATGGTAAAATGTGAAGTAAAAAAAAAAAAATCAGAGTACAAACTACTCTAACATCGAGTATATAAATGTATAGTCATAGACACTGCCATGTTTGTGAATAGAAAAGAGGCAACAGGAAATACATCTAAATGCTAATAATAGTTATTTCAGGCAGTTTTATTATGTGGAGTTTTAATTTCTTCTACTTTTCTATATTTTACAAGAGTATATTGATTTTTCTCTATAGACTCTCATCTGAAGTTTAAACACAAAATGATGGCTTCAGAAACTTCTGTCAACATACAAATGTCTACCAAACTCTAGCAGTTTCTCAGTCAGAAAGAGTAGGGAAGAAGTGGCTTTAACATGAATACCATCTCTGTCCTTATCCAGCTCAAGACAACTTTCTCCTCTGGATTCTCAGTAGCTGCATTAGCTTCAGATACTAATTCAATCTTAAATTTCCCACCCCTCTGAGGAGTAAGAGGCTGAGTCACATACCTCAACCTAAAAAGCAACAGGCAGTGGCTTAGCAGAAGTGAATCATCCAGTAAAAAAATAAGGGACACAAAATAAAAAGAATTCAAGTCCATACCTGAACCACAGGGTGGCCACCGGTTGGGGCTTTGACAGCCCCTCGGCTGCCTTCTGTCTCATAGTGGGCCCGGTGGTGTGGCTTGGGCTGCACCTCAATCCGCAGCTCATAGGAGCCTGACTGGTGGGACAGTGGCCACTCGAGTGGAGGGAGGGATGCAGTCACTGGGATACTGAAGGAGGAAACAGAATCAGTCGTGTGTACAATAAATCAGAATCAGTCAACTTGTACAATAAATATAAATGGTCCCTTTTCTAAAAATCATGTCCAGTGTGCATATGAATGAAATGATGGCTGTTGGGAAGCAGATATTTCTCAGACACAATGGGTAAGGCTCTTCAAAAGATAGAAATCTTTTTTCTTTGCTTTCTCTTTCGTCTTGATGAAGGTAGTGAATAAATTCACTGAATTGATGAAGCTAGTTTCATTATATGTTAGTTCTAGCGTGTTTCGAGCTGTTACAACTTCTTTTCCTCTGGGAATTTTGAAGAGTATCACATCCCCACCTCTAAAAAAAAAATCCTTAGCCAGGATTTTTTTCCTTTTCCTGAGGAGTGCATGCAGGAGAAGGAACACTACAGTGGGCATCAGAGGACCCACATGTGTCACCAACATGCCATGTGACATTAGTCAAGGAACTTCGCTTTCTTAACCTCGGTCTCCTATAACCACATAACAAATGCACTAGGTGGCTGGCATCTGAGAGTTGTTTCAGCTCTTATTTCTATGTCCGATGATCTCGATTCAAAGTAAATTTTAGGGAGAGGACATTTCCAGTCACGGTGCTTATCATGTCAAGTGCAGAATACCCAGCCATAGAGAGGTGTCTGGTTCAGGTATGGATGAGCCGAACCACTCAGACCTCCTAATATTACATGAAGAGTAAAGGTCAAGAGCATGACTGGAGTCACATATCCAACTTCAAGTCCCAGCTCCACTTCTAACTACCTGTGTGACTTTGAGCAAATGCATCTACTTCCTGGACCTTAGTTTCCTCAACTGTGAAATGGGGATACTGAGATTATATAAAGAGCTTAGTATGAGAAGTGCTCAAAAAAAAATACTAGCTATAATTTTTTTCCTGTATATATTGTACATTTCAAATAAATAGTTGTTTCCTGTAGACAATCTTAGTTACACCACTGGATATACATGCCTCTACATCTGAAATTGTAAGGTCTTTGAAATTATAAGGCATGCCATTAAGTTGCATTTTAATATGGAATTTCAACCTTATTCAGCACACACAGCAAGCACACTTGATATGTGGTTAGAATTATGTCATCTAAGAGTTGACTGAGGTCTTGACCATCTATCTAGATCATTCCTTCAGATCCTCAGAGAACCTAAAGACATTGTCCCAAAATCACAGAGCAAGATGGAGCCAAGGATCCAATTTACGTCTCTTGACTCCTAGTCCAGGGCTCTAACCGCATCTCTGTAGTGTCTCTTATCTTATTACTAATTTCCTTAAAATAGGTCCAAGAAAACATCCCATTTATGGAATGACTCTAGAACAATGCCTGACACTTGAGAGGCACTCAGTGAATGTTCGCTGGGTGGGTGGATGGGCAGATGGATGGATAGATAAATGAATGAATAAATGAGCAGTTTTATTTCAAAGAACCCCTGTATATTCAAAGTAGCTTTGAAGTTCAAAGCATGGATTTATGTCATCATGTCCTGATTTTTCACATATGGCAGAAATCATTAATCCAATCAGGATATTCTTTCTCACTAAACCCAGAGCTGCGAGAAGCTGACTTAGTTATCAACTGGACTTAGTTAAGCACTTGCAATGAAGCCAATTCCATCCCTTCCCTAGCATATCAATATCGAGGGGAGGATGGAAGGGGATGGCACCCCATAAACTCCATCAGTGCCAGAGTTCAACCTAAATTGACAATCGATCTTAAAATTGTATCCTCACTATGCAAGCAAATCTCAATCCCTTCTTTCCAACCACATTGTCTCCTGAAACCCCTCTTACCCTGATGTCTTAGGTGCTCAAACTGCCTTTATTTCTACCTTAGTTACAGTGTCAACAGGCCTTCAAGCTTCTGCTACAGCCACGGTGCCGTAGGTGGTAAATACTCTTACTCTCATCTTGTATTCAAGTTTAAAATTGTAAAGTTTGCAAAATAAGGCTCATAAAAAATTCACTTCGCCCCTGTGTCTTCAGAAGTATCAAAAAATTAAGTAAGTAGAAGATTCAGTGGGATATCCCTAAGTACCAACTTCTAATGCTGTTTGTTCTGGAGTAAGTCTTTGAGAACTGAAATACTATCTTAAGAATCAGAAGACTGGAGGCAGTCTGAAATCCTGCATTTAAATTCCACCCTCTACTGAGTTGTCCACACAACCTGAGATCAATATTATCACGAGACTTCCATGAATGCCCTTCTTTTCAATCTTACAGAAAATTCTTGCAAATATCTCATTGGTTGGCATAGATTGGCACTTGCTAGGGACTAAAGGACCCTAACACATCAGAACCTCTCAGATAAAGCCACAGAATGCAGAGGGGAGGACTTTACAGACAACAAAGTCTCAGGTAAATGTGGCACAACCATATTTTATATTAATGCTCCTCTCCACTCCCGATCATTAAATAAGTCATGTTTTGGAGGTTGAGATTTAGCAGAAAGAACGAGAACTCAGGAATCCTGGATTCTAATTTCCAACTCAGTCATTTACTAGCTGAGTGGTCATGGGCATGTCACTTCACCTCCCTGAGCCCAGGTCTCTCAACCTGTGCCAGACGCTGGCCTTGATCAGCGTTTCTCAAGGTGGCTCTGTGACACGTTCGTCCCAGAACTCGGAACTCTGTGGCCAGTCTTTGAAATCACTGCTCATTTCATCCACAAGTAGGAGTGGCCTCTACACAAAAGCATCTATTTAACTCCGTTAAACCCAGAAACTCCTTTTCCTAAGGGACACCGATTGACCTACTATGGCCCCGGTGTTCTCAGAACATGCTCTGGAGGAAATGCCAGACTAGAAGCTCGTTTGGGTCCATTTCGGCCTGGTGTCGGGGGTAAGCCAGGCCTAGCGAACAGGGCCCTTGGCTACTCTCAACCCCACACCGATCAAAAGTCTCTACCATTATTTATTTTGGTATTCAACATTTTATGAGAAAAGAAAAAGAGGCTTCCCCTTGCTAAAAGCCAACGACCCTTTGAAAACCATTGGGATAATAGTAATAGCACAAGGCTTCAGATTCTTCATCTAAGAGAATGGATAGAATAATATCTGCTCCTAACCACTGTGTACTCCATTTTTCTTATCTCCAAAATGAAGGTAAAAATAATATCGAGCCGGGTTTATGTGAGAATTAATTGAAATAATACATAGAGAGTACTGAGAATTGTACCTGGCACATCGCAAGCATTCTTAAATACTGGCGATTATTACTGTCACTATCATTACTCTGAAGGCTACTGGCAGCTCAATCTCCTAGCGCGAGGCTTGTCAACGAGGAAGCGACAAAGGTGCTTCCTCTAGATGAAGAAGATTCCTCATAGCAATAAGAGCGGCACCTTTGTTTGAGCTCTTACTTTGTACAGGTTCAATGCCAAGAGCGTGACATATATCATCTCACTTTATCCTTGAAAAAACACCATGAGATACGTACTATTATTATCCTCATCTCATAGGGAATAAACCAAGGCCCAGAATGGTGCTCGATGAGAAGGAAGGTCCTGATTGATTAGCAATGTCTGCCCTGGGCATGGCATCGAAAAAGTGCATTGATGAGAAAGAGGTTCCTGCATGATTAGTGATGTCTGTTACGGGCACAGCATGATAGCAGCACCAGAGATGCCAGCGGGTGATCACACAGCCAGCGAATGGCAAAGCCAGGGCTCAGATCCAGTCCTGAGAGAGCCCAGGCCTACATGCTGCTGCTACCTACAGCTCCTCTGGGCTTGCCAAGACTTTGAGCTCCTTGAGGATTATGGCTCATGCATTTTTTAGGGCCTCCATGTTACTGATTACAGTCTTGAGGTACCTCGCAGATGCCAACAAATATCAATTCCTCTTATAAGATAGAAAATCGCACTTGTTAAGGCTAGCTTTGTGCTTAGGGGCATGTCAGCTCCGTGAAGGCAGACATTTTTGCCTATTTTGTTCACCACTATCTCCCCAACACCTATAGCAACAGTTCCTGGCACACAGTAGGTGTTTGATAAATACTCATCAAATAAATGAATGAAGGAGCCAGGTGCCATATGAGCATCACATTCACCCTATCACCTCATAACCACCACCCAGGAAGCCAGGTAACCTTATACCCATTTTACAGATGGGCAAACTGTGGCTCAGAGAATTGAACTTCCTTTCCTTTCAGGGTCTTAGAGCTGGTAAATGGAGAGCCGGGATTTAAAACCGGTCTGGCTAACTCTGAATCCCATGCTCGCGGCCAGAAAAGCTTCTCTGAACACGAAATCATAGAACGAATGGTGTTTAAAGGCCGACTCACCTGCAGATGGGAATAGCGGGCACCAGCTGCTTGACCCAGCTGGCCTGAGTCGGCGGCACCAGCAAGATGGACTCGGGGGCCGAGTTCCTCCTCTCCTCCTGTTCACAGGGCCCCAGGAACTCCACGGCCGGGTAGAGGTGGCGGGGCAGGCCGGCCTTGGACGGCGCGGCAGGCACGGGCGACGGGTCGGGGCTGGTCTTCCACATCTTGGTGGGAATCCCACAAGGCGAGTCCGCGGCAAGGCTGTTCAGAGCATCCATGAGGACGGCAGAGCCGGCCGTGGGGGGGTACCCAGCGGGGGCGCCGTCGTCCCGCGGCTGCGGCGAGGGGCTGCGGGAGCGCTGGGGTGAGGCTCCGGGCAGCGGGGCAACCAAGGCCCCGGCGCACGAATGCCTCCGCTTGGCACCAGGCGACGAGGAGCGGGAGGCCGGACGGGGCACGGGCGAGTGGCGGCCCAGGCAGCTGTCCTCAGCGAGGCTGGTTCGAGGTGACATTATTGGCGAGGTTCTGGGGGAATAATGAGCAGGGATGTTTTGAAACTGGGGACACAGGTCGTCGGGCCCGCCGTTATTGGGCGAGACGCAGGGCGAGGTGTAGGGGGAGAAGGTGTCGGAAATGAAGCTGGCAGAGGAGCCGCTGCTAGCGGGGCTCAAGCAAAGCGGCTCGCGGTAGCCCTCGAAGCCAGGCACGGGCAGGGTGAACCTCGGGCTGGCGGCCACCCCCGCCAGGGGCGCCTGCTCCCCCAGGAGGCCAGTGTCTCTCACGCGGAGGGGCCCCCCTGCCTGCATCAGTTCGTGGGATGGAGTGATCTCGATCCGAGGGCTCAGGCCCGAGGCCCCCGCTGGCTTGGCCGGGCTCAGAAAGTTCTGGGGCCCTACCCTATCCGGCTCTCCGAATCGGCCGGGGGGCTCGCCAGAGAGACTGGGGAGGGGGCTGTATGGCTTGAGGCCATAGTCCAGGACATCATCAGAGTACGCAAGTCCGGAGGGTGGGCTGGCGACCTTATGTGCATTCGGTTCTTCTGGAAAGAGAAGGGGGGAGGGGTCTTTTTAAGCCTCTAAAACAGAACTCGCCACGCAGAGCAATCACAGGTCGACTCCTCTCCTGCTGTTTATTTTTATTTTTTTTAATCCCCACCGCTGTCAAACCCCGGAGCTGGACCCTCCTCCCCTCACCAGAAGGCCACTTCATCCCAGATTCCTTGATCTGAAGAGCCAGGTCAAAGCATAAAGGTTTGGGTGCAGGTGCCCCCGGCACAGCTCGGCCAAGCTGGGCAGCTGTTAGCCAGAGGCCTGGACGACCAGCCGGGCTCACGGCTTCCAAACTTCTGTCCAAATGGGACCCTTAGAAGAAATGCATTCGATTTCACAGCCTAGTTCACACCATCATATGCGCTCACAACTGAAACACAAGTTTCATAAAACAATACTTACCGTGCTACGTATGATGTGCTCTTAGGTTCCCTCCTGTCTGGCACCGTGTCATTTAAATACTGGTCACAACCCATTAAACGGATTCCCTGTCCCACCCGTGGGTCCTGACCCACAGTTTGAAAAACACGGATCCAGGCCCATCTCATCACTCTGCTGATGCAGATACGAGACGCAGAGGGAGGCTGCACGGGCCTGGAGTCTGTGGAGCTCGGGCTTCAAACCCCAGATGTTCATGCCTGAGTCTCAGAAGTGGCTTAATTCAGAACTGGGACTCCTGTGTCATTTTACAGAGGAGGAATCTGAGGCCCCAGGAGGGGAAGAAATTTGCCCAAATACAGAATTAGTGGGGGCTAGACATCCCACATCCAAGCCACCGGACGCCTGAAAGGCGAGGCCCTGGCTATCCAGACTCCCCGAACTATCAACGCCGGCAGCTGCAGAATGACATCATTGCTCCTCGGACAGTGGCCATCTAGCTCAGGCTTCTGCTGCCACCTCGAAGGGACCCACAGCTGGAGAGCGGACTTAGTGAGGGAACTGGCGAGCCCCGTTCCCGCCACCTCACTCCCCTGCCCGCCCTCTTCACCCTCCCCAGCTCGGCAGAGGTCCCCCCCGCCCCCCCTCCGTCACCACTTAATTCACCTTGACTCCCCTCTCTCCCGCGCCCTTCCGTCCAGCACATCAGGAAATCCTGGCCACTCTACTGATAAGTATAAATGAAATTCACACGCCGCCCCCTCCGCACGACAAGCCGCCCTGGTCCGAGCCGCCGTCCTTGCCCACCTGGACCGAGTTCCTGGTCTCCACATTCTTGCCCCTGCTTTCTATGGTCTGTTCTCCACGTGGCATTTTGCAATGTCCACTCATGAAATCCACTTTAAAGGCTTCCCCGGACACTTCGGATGAGATACGAAGTCCCTAGCGCACTTGTCCCCCGGCCCTGGCCGGTCTCGCCACTTTCACCGAACCTGACCCGGCACCGGCTTTCCTGCTGCCTTCGCTGATCCTCCAGCAGAGTCTGCCTCCGGGTTCCTGAGTGTCTTGTCCTCTCTACCTGGAAACTCTGCTCCCCAGATCTTCCCATGGCTGCTTCTCTTAGCTCCTTCATCTGTCTGCTCAGTCAGCCCCTTAGACTGGCCCATGGGAAAGACTGTCCCCATCCCCACCCAGGGTCAACCTCCACCCCTTTTTCCTGCCGCCTTTTCTCCATTGACACCAGTTACCAGCTGACATCATATATTTATCTATTCAGGGAATCTCGTCCCGTACTTTTTAGGGTAAAGTGAAACAACCTGAACTAGGCCAGCCTGGCCAGGCCCCGCCTGCCCCTCCAGCCTCACCTCTCTCTGGATTCCAGCCAATCTGGTTGTCTGCCTGTTCGTGGAAAGCGCGGAGCTCCTTTCTGCCTCAGGACCTTTGCACTTGCTGTTCCCTGTGCCTCCACTGCTCCTCCCCCCGCACACCAGGCCCCTTCTCTATGTAGCTAACGTCACTCATTCTCTCCAGCTAAAATGCCCTGCGCTCGGGAAGGCTTCCTGGCCCCCTTGAGGAGGTCAGACCCCACTCGCGCTCCCCCGCTATGCCCCACGCACTTCTCACAAGCCCAGTTAAGTCATTCTGAAGTTATTCACTTACTGTCAGCCTCTCCCCCAACCTCCAGCCCCACCTCCAACAGTCAATCAATTCCACGGGGACTCTCTCCCTCCCCACTGCATTCTCAGCACCTGGACGGGACCTGCCACAAAGCGAGCCTTCAAAACCTTTTTTTTTCTTTTTTGCTGGTTGGCTGAATGAATAAATAAAGCGAGTGGAGGAAAGTCGATGTGAAATATTTAAGCTACGACTCAAAGATGCCCATATCCAAACCACGAGGTGGCAAGATGCTACCCTGAGAGAACACACGTGTCATTGGAACCAAGCGATGTCACTTTTAGAAATTTATCCTGCAGATCTACTCTCACGTGCGCAAAGTGGAGCGCGCGTAAGGTTGGTTAGTGCTGCCTTGTTTGTAATCCCAAAGGACTAGAAGCAACCTTATGTCCATCGACTGGGGATGGGGTAAATTCTGGTTCGTTCATACGAGATACAAAACAGCTATAAAAAAGGTTGAAAAGAGTTCTTTCTGTATGGAGATGGAATGATCACAAGATCGCGTTAAAGGCGAAAGGCAAGGTGCATACCGTATGCGTAGTATAAAAACGGTGAGAGGATGTGTACACGCACACACACACACAGACACACACATGTACACACACATACATCGCCAAGCATTGCCATTGTGCACGCACACACAGACACATCGCGTGACACACATACGCGACACACATAATGACGTTATTACACATCGGCGCTGCCACAAGACACACATACACACATCGCATACGCCATTACGCACACATTACGCGCATAATACACACACGCATATTAACACATTATCATCATCGCATAACACACAGACACACGCACGCACACACATACACATGCACACACGCACACACGCGTGTGACAGAACATGATATATATTAATGACACGCCAGTTTAGGAAGCAGGAAATTGAGATCTACTCCAACTCTGCCACGAACTAGCTGTGTGCCCTTAAAAACCTTCCCCACCCAACCAACTCTGTCTTAAACTTATTTATAACAGAACAGCAGCGTTAAACTGAATCAGTCTCTTTGGTTGTTTCCGGCTATGAAATCTTTTGATTCTTCCAGAGTCCATAGGGTCTAGAGTTCTTATGAAGCCGTGGATCAATATAAACTCATATTCGTGCGAGCAAGCACATACATGCACATGCACACACACGCATGTACACACACATGCCCACAAACCCACACCTTCCCGGCAGGTAACATAGATTTTTAATCCAGAAAGAAATTAATATCTGCTCCATAACAACATTCTGATAATCCATTACCCTGCAAACCAGCAAAACAAAACACAAAAAGTCTCCTAGCAAAAATTCCGGCCTTATCAGAAAAACTGCATTACGTCTTATCAGCAACACCCCATCAGGGCTGATGTGAAAAGTCACAGAACCCACCATGCAAACACACATCACTCAAGCTCCCTGGCAGCATTCAAAAACAGAAAGGCCGCTTTGCTGGGCAAAAGCATTTCAAGCATTTACATTGGTTTCAATTAATTCAAGGAGCAGAGTTTCCTCTCTTTTGTTCCCCCAAGATTTTGAAAGTTTAACAGCAAGCAGGGCAAAGGAAGGTAGTTTATAATCACTGAGTTCTCTGTTCTCTGGATATTTGACAGTGAATCTCACAGACAAACAGCTCATCGCTAAAACATTTTTTAAAGTAGCTAGAATCCTTCACTGTTTCTCCTTACACAACTGCCAGCTGCACAGACAGCTCTGTTAAGTCCTCGCGATGCCTACACAACGCTGGGCAAAACTAGTTTCGTCTTAGAGTCACCAAATTCTCTCAGAAACATTGCCAAAAGTCTTGCTTTTCTTACCACTCGTATGATCTTTGCTGTATGTATAATGTATCACTGGTATTATTTACTTAATACTTCTATTTAAGCCCATTCACATTTTTTTTTTTTTGTACTTAAAGGGAAACTTTACACCACTACCACAAATGGAAAATCAGTGTCACCTCCATAAATAGAAGGTAGGGTAAAAAACTACAATAAAAATAAAAGTTACTAAATTCAAGCGAGACACTGTGGCCAGCCAAAGGCTCTGAGCCTGAGGCCCACTCCTTTTTCCCCCTCCATGTTTTTTTTTTTGTTTTTTTGTTTTTTTTTTATTGAGGTGTAACTTATACAGACAGATTCGAGCATCGCTGCCTAAATGAGGTTGCCAAATGATATCGCTTCTCTTTTAACTACCCCCTCACAATCAAGACGTAGAACGTTTCCACGAACCCGGAAAGCCTACCTTTTTTAAGGCTGGAGGTGGGAGGAATGGCAAATGTCAGAGAGAAAGGTGTTAAAGATACAGTGGCACCTTCGCTCCTTCTGACTGGTTCAAAGAGAGGGAGCGCTTAAAAGGAGATGGTTCTCATGACATGCGAGGTACCCCACAGTGGCCCACGTGAAACCATGTCGCTTGCCATGGAAGTTCCCTGGCCCACATGGGAGGCATTGGTTCCCAGAGAGAAAGGAAGTGGGGACAGTGATGGCGGATTCAGAGGTTGCTGCCCTAGGTCCCGTGCGCCTCCACGCCTCTGAACGTGCTGTTCCTCCTGCCCAGAACTCCCTTGCGTACCTCCCGTCCTCATCATGCCTAGCAAGCCACTATTTATCCATCAAGATTCCACCTGGGCCACCTCCTCCTGAAGGCCCTTGCTGATTCCCCAGGCTGGACCGGTCACTCTTCCTTTGTGTTCCCAGACTCTAGAGAGTCATGTAGTGAAGTCTATCGATTAGAGAGTCACTTGTCTGTCTCCCCACTAGACTGACCTTTTTGAAGGCAGATGGGGATAATAATAATAATAACAACAGCAGCAGTGAAAGTAGCCAGCATTTTGAGAATTTACATGCCAGGCACTGTTGTAAGCATGCTACATGTAGTAAATTATATAATCCTCACAGCAACCTGCGACACTGTTTATTCATTTCCCTTTTACAGATGAGGAACCAGAGACACAGAGAGGTGAATTAACTTGCCCGAGTTCCCACAACTTGAACCCAGGCATGACTGAGAGCACCATGGACCACTAATCCAGGGTTCTCAACCCCAGAACTACTGACATGAGGGGCCAGACAATTCTTTGTTGGTGGTGGCTGACGGGTGTTTAGCAGCAGCCCTGGCTTCTACCCGCTAGAGGCCGGTGGCATCCCCACCCCTCTCTCAGTTTTGACAACTAAAACACGTCTCCAGGCATTGCCAAATGTCTCCTGCGAGGCAGGATCGCCCCCAGCTGAGAACCAGGGCTCTGTGCCTTATGGCCTGGCGCCTCCCTCGGGGCCTGCCCACCGCAGAGGCCCACACTGCTGGGGGCACCAACCCATGAGTCATGCCCTCGAACCTGAAATGATTCAGAACTGAGACATGTGCTCACTGTCAGCCCTAGCAGGTAACTCATGTCTACAGCAGGCATCTGAAAGTTTTAATTACCATCACCGTTCCTTGCATCAAGGTCCCAGGTGCTCACCCAACATCTAGGCCCTACAAAGGTTTGAGGAAACCTCGGCCACCCTCAGAAACTGCAGGATGAGATGGCTGGGGAGGCCACTCCAGCCCCACCTCAGTGAAGCATCTACCCTGAGACCTGGGCCTCAGTCAACACACAGTGTTAGGGGACCCCAGCTCCACTGCCCGCTCCCCAGCTATGTGACCTGGGGAATCTCTGAGTCCTCACACATAACACGATGATGAAGTCAGTGAAAATATCCACTGGAGTTAACCTAATCCATCTACAGCCCAGAACACACAAAATACACACTCAATAAATGAGGCCTATCGTATGTTATTATAATGGAAAGAATGATCTTCTAACTGAAAATTCTACCCTTTCTTTGCTCCCATTGCTTTATTTTACAGCACCTTGAAAGTACGACATGTACTAATTCCCAGCGCTTTTAAAAGCATTTTTTAAAGGGGAAGACATTTTATAAAAATAAAATGGATAGGCAATCTGGGAATCCTTCTCATCACAGATTTCGCTAGTCTTTAGGAAGTACGTGGAGTAAGTAGGTAAATAATGTTCCTAACATCCCCTTCATTTCATGCTTTGTACTCTTTTCCCTGGGCTCCCTGGGAGCTGATCAACTAAATCTTACTAAAGTGTTAACGACTCAGTGAGCGACTTACCATAACAAAAATGATGAGCTAACACATCCGTATCATTTACTTCATACCAAGAACCACTGTATGTATTTAATGCGTAGCTTGTCTCATAAGAATCCTATAAAGTAGGTAGTACAGTTCCCTCATTCTACAAATGGGGAAAAATGAGGCTCAGAGAGGGTGACTAATTTGCCCAGGGTCACACAGCTTCTAAGTGGCAGAGCTGGGATTCAGTCTCAGGCAGTTCGGTCGCCTGCACCCATAACCATTACTGTCCCCTGCTTCTCATGAAAGGGGTGACACCTTAACCCTGATGCAGGGAAATGAGGTACTTCCAGAACAAAAACTGCTCTGGAGGCCCCATCAGGAAGAAGTTGCCCCAACAACTAAAAACACTGATTCCTTTCTTCTGGGATATTCACAGTCCCTCCATTTGCCCCAGGATTGAGTCAACGATTATTTTAAAAAATCACACTCAGGCTACACGGTGGCCTCTGCCAGCGCCTCTCCTCCTGGAGCCACTTGTGGCCTGTTGCTCACCCTCAGGGACACAGAGCCAAGTCTGAGGTGGCCATTCAGTGCCAACCCACCAGCCAACAGATCACTTTTGAAAAAAAAAAGATCAAGAGAACATCTTCTCCGCCTGGAACTACAGGCGGGTGGAATTTTCAGGAAGCAGAATAGAATGACCAAAATAGAAACACGGCGAGGGCGCCTACATGAGGCGTCTGTCCTCCGGGGGGTGGGGACGACGGTGTGAACTGGTGCTTCCAGGCTTGAGGGACATGACAGAGAGGAACCAGGACACGGCCTGGAGGCTGGACGCCCCTGAGGCTGGCAGCAGGCCCCCGGGGCTGCGGTCCATCCTTGTCTGGGTTGGTGGACCCATCGCTCGATGAGTTCACATCCCGAGGTGGTACGAGTCCCAGGCCCTGGGTTTGAGACATCACAGTCTGTTGCCATGGCAGTGCCTAGACTGCCACAGCCTGGAACCACACATGTGCGGCTGGAGGAAAGGGGAGAAGATGGAGGGAAGGGATCCTGCCCTCTGCCACCTCAACTGCCCTGGTGGCTTCGTCATATTCAGGGCTGTGAGAATTCGCCAAAAGGAGCAGAAAGGTGGATGGATTTTTCATCTGGCGGCTTGTACCACCTACTGAAAAGTCCTTCTTTGAAAAGCTACAGATTGCCTTTAAGTTATAGATTCGACGTGCAGCAAATGCTCCAAAGAGCCTCCGTGTATACACACAGAATGGAGGCTGGATTTCCAATCAATGAATTATGTGTATTAATAATAATGGTGGAGACCCAGGTGGTCACTCCCGTCATTCAGAGACGACACACACAGACACGGGGCATGAAAGGCAAGAAATTCCATCCAGAAAAGTCAGGTCCAGAAACGCCAGAAAAGGGAAGGAAGCAGCTTACCATCCCATCTCGGCAACGTGGAATCAGTGGAAAAAGCCACCTTGAACGCTCTGTTCTTTGCTGACCTTGCCCCACATAAGACAGCTGTCTGCCTTAACCAGACAGGGCAGAAAGGAGGGCTTGGTCCTGCTTCGTAGGCTGAGTGCCATGAGGCCAGGCACCTGGGACACAGGACCTGGGACAATTTGCAAGCAACGAGCATGACGGGTTGGATGCTGGCAACAGGTGCTCGCAAAAACACACGCACCCACCGGCTGACACGTATCCCTTCTGGAGAGGGGTAGAGAAATGCCTGGAATCTGCAACCCGCCTGCCTCAAGGTCAGCTTTTGGGTGGGGGCAGCAGGACCCAGGCATCCAGCTGATGTTGGGTCTCATCTCCATCCTCAAACTAGGATGGAAGGAACCACCTCTTGCTGGTTTCAAGTCCTTCCATGGTGCCCTCCAGCCTTCCAAAAGTTCCAAAAGTTCAGTTCTTTGAAAAGCTACAGATTGCCTTTAAGTAATAGATTCGACTTTTTTTCATTTGAATCGCTGGTGTTCACTGTGTCCCTCTCTGCAGCTTACAACCAGCCTGTGAGGCAAGTACTATCAACTTCTGTGTTACAGATGGGGAAACTGAGGCTCAGAGGTACGGGGATTCACCCAAAGTCATGAAAACAATCAGGCAGATTCGAATTGAGACACCACTTAAATGCGGTAAAATGCACAAATATTAAACGTACACAGTGTGCCTTTTTACGTGTTTGCACCTGTGCATCCGCCATGCGAGATATGGGCATTTCCACCCCACCAGAGGGCTCTTTCGTGGCTCCGCCCAGCCAGTAACCCTCACCAAAGGGACCTGACTTGTCTCCCCGTAGACTGAGGTTGCCTGCCCTTGCATGTCACGTAAATAAAATCAAATGGGACGTACATGTCACGTCTTTTGCTAACAGTGTGTCTGAGATTCATCCACACTGTGTGCAGCTACGGTTTCTTTAATGCCATGTAGTATGCCACAGTATGGTTGCACCATAATTCATTTATCTAGCCACCTTGCTATATACCGCCTCCATTTTTCAAGAAGACAGCCATTTGAGATTTAACGTGTGGCTTAGAAAGGTCCATTTCCAGCAGAAGATAGTCCCTCCGCACTTGTCAGGCAGTGCCTGACAGACAGCAGGATGCGGGCAGCTTCCTTGCCAAAAGGAGAAGGAAAGATCTGGTCGGAAGAATTAACCAGAAATAGACTTCAGATCATCCTCCCTCAGAAAGAGGGCTGGCCCTGGCTAAACCTCTCCCTCCACCAAAGGCCTGCATGAGGGGACGTGGGCGGGGGGACAGCCACCTTCCCTCCCCCTTTCACCCTCTAACCAACTCGGCAAGGACCCCGCACCTTTCCGCCAACACCTCAAAGAACTTCGCCCTTACCGACTCCCACAACCCCTGGCACAGCCTGGAAAGCTGATTTCCACCTTCCTTTCAGCCCATTTGAAATCCAAATGGAAACTTCCCTTTCCAGACAGCGGGGCCCCTGCAACCCTTGGCCGGGGGCAGAGATTTAAAATTAATACCTTGTTGACTGACAGGTTTTTTATTTACACTTTTCCCCAGGAGCTTTCGTTTCGGTGCCATGTTTCTGGGATCTGGCACACTTAATCAGTGGCCCCTGCCAGCCCTGGTCATTAATGACATTCCTCCTTTCTCCGTGACAACAAAGTGATGTCACTCATTGCGGATTTCAGATCTGCAGCCCACCTTCTCAGGATGACACAGATAAACAAACAGCCCCTTTCTGTAACCTTCACAACAACTTTTGCAGGCATCGAAGACTTAACAGTTTTATTTTGCCTTCATTTAACGTTGTGCCTTCTGCAGGCATGCCCAAGCAGGTTTGTTTTAATAAGGACCTTTATAAATCCTGAGCTTTGCAGACTTTATTCCCTTCGGGAAGCTCACCCAGGCATGGCTCAGTTACAGCTCACATGGGAAGGGCTGGCTTTTAGAAACGCATCTGAGTAACTGAAACAGGCCCCACTGAGAAAATACTCTTTTCCCAAACCTCAGATTAGGAGGCAGGGAGGGTCTCAAATGCCAACTCGGGGAAAGCAATTTCTCTGCTCTGCTCGTAGCTTACAGTCTGCTTTTGATATATTTCTTTTGCAGAGGTGGGGGGAAAAGGCATTAAAAGTCCAAGGCACAGGGCTTTAGATCTTAATGCCAGTTTATAGGAAATGCAAGGGACAGGGGAACATGTTAAAAGACACCACAAGGATGCCACTGGCAAAATCCACACCGTGAGGAGCTACACAGGAACATGACCCTGTTTCTTCAACAAATAAACGGCAAGAAAACAGATGGGGACTTTTATGGAATAAAAGAGCCAGCGTAGCCATGTTAACCAAATACGACCTGAGGGTCTTGTTTGGATCTTGGTTCGAACAAATTAACTATAAAGATACTTGTGAGACAAGCAGGAAATTGGAATATTGAACATTTGAAATTAAGTAATTATTCTTTTTCAGGTTTGATAATGCTATTTGATTTTTCTCGAGAATCCTTATCTTTGAGAGCTACATACTAATCTATGTATTAATAAAATATTCTGCCACCTGGAATTTGATTTAGAGTAACCAGGGCTTGGTTAAGAACGTTGGGAGACGGATAAAGTAGGACTAGCCTCACGACGATGACTGTTGAAGCTGAGTGATGGGAACATGGTAGTTAATTATACCATTGTGTCTACTTCTCCATATTTTGGAAAAAAGTTCACACTAAAAGCTCAGGGAAGAATCAAAAGCAGTTCTTTTGCTTTGGGGAAACCCGTGTGGGGCTCTGCTCCAGGTAGGGAAGCAGAGAGCAGCCCCTGACCCATCCCAGAAGATCCCTGGGGTCGAGTCTCGCCTTCTTCTGACCACAGTTTGGGAACCATCAGCAAAAACCAAACCTCAGGCCGGCCTGAGGAAGCTGAGCCTACCCGGAGCTCTGCGGAGCCTGTGGCGATTTCCTGTGCTGGGGAGGGAGGGAGGGAGGAAGGAGGAAGTCCCTTCGTGGGGGGAAGCCACAAGGCATCCATCAAGCTGCACTTTCTAGGGCTGCATCTCCCTGGCCCTGGCTCAAGGGGTCTTATGGGGACAGGACAGGACACCTGGGGAGGCCCTGTCCGCCCAAGAGAGGCAGCCAGAGGGGCCCCTTCCTGCCCTGGAGTCTAGACAACCAAGAAAGCTTCTGCAGCCAGCCAAGTTCTAGGGATACAGCCTGGAAACTCATCTAGGGGCCAGATGAGTTTTTAAAGTCAACTGAACGTGCAGAAGTTAGAGATAACCCTCCACAAGTGCCGACTCAAGCCGGTGGCCAGTGGCTCCTCCCCAGTGACCGCATGGCTCTTCGTTCCAGACCATTTTCTCTTCAGGCTCAAGATTTATGAAAGGCTGAGGCAAAGACTCTCTCCTCCAAGTTGCCAATGGCCGCAGAAGTCAGGAGAGCTAGGAGATTTCTCAGTCCATCGCTATGGCCATCTAACACGCACACAGCCCGGCGGCTGAGCTTTAATCACACTGCCTCACAGACATGTCACACCAGCCCTAGGAGGTGAGCACTGCCATCACCGTCCCCACTGCACAGATGACGAAACACAGACCAGAGAATTGAAATCACGTGCCCCTAAGGCATAACACTAATAAGAAACTATGCAACTTCCATCCATTTATTTATCGCGTGCTTGCTGGTACCGGGTACTTCTGCTTGGCCAAGGTCACGCAGGTAGGAGGCAACTAAGAATTCAAGCCAGGATTTTCTGATTTCAGACCTGGTGCTCTGACTTGCCGAGCCAATGGCCTCCAAAGTTGGGGAACACGTCCCCCAGGAGGCGTACATCGATTGGGATGTAGAAATATAAAAAAGCAGAACTGCTATTTATATCCTGTCCTTTCCTATTTTTATTTTTCCTGCATGTTTTATAATGAGTATAATCCCCTTAGGACAGCAGTAAACATACAATGGATAATTACATAAATATCAAATATTAGGGGTGAACGCACCCCCTGTGCTGCTGTATATGAGCTCCCTCAAAGCTGGAGTCGGTGACATCCTGGCTGAGTTGTAGTGCTGATGGCAGAGACTCGGGACCCCAACTGCCTGGGTCCAAGGCCTAACCTGCCACTTAGCACTGCATGATGCTCAGCAAAGTTAACAGACCCCTAAAGAGTCTGCTTTCATTGGTCCAGGTGTGGCTGGAAGGTTCTAACGTGCAGCCAGGATTGAGGGCCACTAGCCACTGCTGCTGTATTTTTCAAATTTATTCAACCCTCTCACCTTAGAGGACTAGAAAGCCTTGAGGGCCAACCCAAATAACACTGCTTTAAGGTCTTAAGGGCCTCCGCTCCCAATCAAAATCTGAGGCCACCTCAAGAACAGAGGGCTTGTAATCTGGAAGCTGAGATGACATGTGTTCAATAATGAAGGATGATTAAGGCCACTTTCTCCCCATTTCCTTTGCCTCCCTGACAAGACCACTGCTCAATTTGAGGCCTCACTGCACCTTTCCAGCTGCACCTGGAGACACTATTTGTACAAAGCAGGCTTATTAAGGCCTGTCCTTAACTTGACACAGACAATGTCTCAGCATGTCACATGTCAGTGAACCTGCTTGCTTAGGGTAGAACTCTATTTTTAGTAAGCACCAAAAAAAACCCCATGATACTATATCCTAGCACCTCGTTTGCTGCTATTTGTTTACTAGGCTGTGTCCCACAGAGGCCTGGGGGCCAGGCAAGGGCAGGGCCACATCTAATCCGTCTCTATACTCCCACAGGGCCTGGCACAAAACCAGCGTTCAGTGAGTGTTTGCCGAGAGAATGAGGTTTTAATGGTCCCCTGTGAATGGGTTGAGAGCAGGTGTTCCTGAGTCGAAGTGCAGGCAGCATTAGGGAGCGGGCTACAGCTGGGTCTGCGGCTCCACGTAAAATAGTACAAGAGGTCGTGGAGGGCAGAGGGGGACTTGTGGGATGGGGAGGCGCTTGTGCATGGTGTGTGTGTGTGCGTGTGCTCCAATAGTGTGTGCGTGCCTACAGGATCTGTGGCTTTCATCAGCTTTTCAAAGTGCTATGACCCAAAAAGTTTAAGGATCACCAGAATAGACTCTACAAGCAATGACCAGAAGTCCATTTTCCTTTCTGAAATGTCAAAGGTGGTGTCACATGCATTAGTTTACCAGGAATTGAAGGAGGGATGCACCAGATCCACTGAGGCAGGCCATTAGTGAGTACATCGGTCCCGACAGAGCCCAGAGGAGATCTGGCCCCTCTGGAGGTGACTAGGGGTTCCCAGTACCCACCTGTCCCCCAGTGTGTTACAGCTGAGAGGAGTAAGAATTCATTGAAGTCACAAGCAGGCACAAGGGAATTAAACTTTTGATCCATCTGCTGACGGTCAGCACACCTCTTTCTTCCACTGGGTCAGGAGCCCCGGTCAGGCCTCCCACAGCCCTGTCCCCATTCATTCTGTTACCTTGAACTTTACTGTCTCCCTCAGTGTGGCAGATGGGGGGTTGGGGAGGTTAAGACTCTACCCTGCATGCCTCTAGGCAAATAAATTTGAAAACCTAGACAGGTGAAATAAATAATTTCTTTAAAAGACACACTCTACCAAAATTGACCCCAGTAAAAAAGAAAGTGTAGGCAGACCAACTCCCACAGACACAACAGAGAAAGTGATCACAGAACGACCCCATAAAAAAGGCGCCAGGTCCAGATGGCTTCACGGGGGAATTCCATCACAACTTCAGAAACCGAATTGTCCTGACGAGACATACATTGTTCCGGAGCATAGAAAATAAAAAACACTTAAACCTAACAGCACATGAGAAAAAGGACATGACAAATATCACTCATGAATACTGCCGAAAAAAATCTTAAATAAGATGGTATCAAACCAACGCTGGCCACAAGAAAATAATACACAAGGGCCATGTAAGGTTTATACCAGGGATGTTTCAATATTAGGACATCTATTAATATAAGTCAACAAATTAATAGCTCTAGGAAGAATAAAATCATATCTTTCCATAGATGCTAAAAAGTCTATGATGTAATGCAACTCTCATTCCTAATGAAGACTCTCAAGGAAATAGGAATGAATGGATACTTCGCTGACATAATTAAATACATGCACCTCAATCCTAAAGCCAACACGAGAGATGCTCTTGCTGGGGTCAGGAACAAGGCGAGGATGCCTACCATTTCCACGACCATGAGCATGCTACTGGAGATATTAGTCAAAGCGATTAGACAACAGGAAAAAATTAGAGGCTCCAGCTCAGTGAGGGCAAGGGCCGGGTCTTATTCTCTGTTATATCCCCAGGATCTAACACGATAGGCGCTCAACAGCAAGTCGAATGAGTAACGGAAGAATGGCTCACATTAACTGAGCGCCTCTATTAACAAAATCAAGGGTTTAATGAAATGTTAGGAACAAATCGCACTGTTAATTGACTTAAGTGGGTTACTCATTCGAGGCAAACAACCTTATGAAGTAAGTAGGACTATTTCAGCCATTTGACAGTTGAGTAGACAGAGGTCCAAAGAAGTTTAAATGGCAATGATCGCTCTGTTGGTAACTGTTTTAAATTCCAGGCCTGCCATAGTGCCAGGCCCCTTACGACATGCTGTGCATGTGTCTCTCCTCCAGTGAGGGAATGAGGGACCCTCACATGATAGGTCAGCATGCGGGCTCCAGAGCAGGTTCATGTTGCAGTTCTGCTATTGACCAGCTACTACATCCTGGGGAAATTCCTTCACTTCCCTGTGCCTTAGCATCTCCTTCAAAACATGGGCGTGACGATGGTGCCTACCTGCTAGGGTCGCAGGAGATAGGACATCGGCTAATCAGCGTCGGCTACATGCTAAGTTTCCACAAAACGAGCATCTGACTTCCCCCGCAATCTCCAACACCTCCGCCAACTTCTGACAACGTCTGTCCCATTAGCGGCCCTTGCCCCTCCTTGGTTTTTTTTGCCAAGCTCATGCCCAGCGTTAAGGGGAACACCCCACATGCATGGCCAATACTGGGGCAAAGCCCAATTAGCAAGATAAGGCCTAGTGCTGGCCCTTGAGAAGTTCCATTATGCAGAAGCAGAGATGGTGGGGGGTGGGGTGGGGGAAGGACTCCTATTAACATCTGGATAAACCAGAGCCACACCCACATCTGGAACAGCTCGCGCTAGCCTCCCAAGGCTCACGGCATCCCTTCCCTTCCTGAGCCGTGACATTTCTGTGCTGCCTACTTCCCAGCAAGCAGTCATTATTGGACAGATTCCAGAGCATAACTCCCCGCCCCTTAAGTGGGGTGCCACAAAGTAACTTCTTTCCAAAGATCACAGTTTGGAGTTTGGAAAAGTGTAACTTTACAGTGGAAGAACCTGGCAAACGCTACCTCGGCCAGGTGATCAAGGTCAGCGTCAACAGGGATGTTGATGGTAGGGACCCTTGATAGGACAGGATGGAAATAGTCGCTTTACCTCTGTGGTCTTCCTCCGCAAAACCCACGGTCCCTGTCTAACCATGAGAAAAACATTAAAAGGACATTCTTCAATATGCCGAACCAGCGCTCCTCAGAATTGTCAAGCTCATAAGAAACAAGGACACTCCGAATTTGCATCAAGTATGGACTCGCGATGCTAATAATGCATCAATACTGGTTCATTAATTACAACAATACTAATACACATTAATGTCAGATAAGAATGTGAGGAACTGGGTGCTAGGTATATGGAACTCTTTGTATTATCTTTACAACTCTTCTGGAAAACTAAAAGTGTTCCAAAAGTAAAGTTTATTTAAAAAAAAACAAAACAAAACAGATTCTGGGGCTTTCATTGTGGTCATTTAGACACCCATCTGGCGGCCACCAAGCACCACTTGCCAAGAAAAACTATAAAAAGCACCTCCCATCAGATTTGGCTTGGAAACTATATTTCCCAAATGCTACCAAAAAAAAAAAAAAGTTAGCCGATTTTGAATCCGGGAGGGGTGTAAGTATTAGTGCCCTGCAAAACATGACTTTAATCTTAACGAACAGAAAGACCGCCGATGCTGGAGGGATCGTCTGCAGATTCGTAATCGTTTCTTTTCAAAGCAGAGGATGGCCTCCAGATTGCAACTCAAGAAAACTGTCTCTCTTGCTGGCTAATTATTTCCATCTCTGGCCAAAATACAGAATAATTACTAATTATCGTCTTCACTTGGTATCCACGCGAAGGGGACCCCCAAGGTCAAAGCAAGCCCCACACCTAAGGTGGCCAGTGAAGACACATAGACAGAAAGGTAGACTTTCTCATTCACCTGCCTAACAGGGCAGCTCTGGGAAACAGCTAACCCCCCACCCCCGGTCCAGGCCGCCTACACAAACCACCCAGCACAGCCCCTTCCTGCACGCCGCAGCCAGCCAAGCCTCAGTGCCTCTGGGAGTTACCAGCAGGCCTGCCCCTGAGGCTTCAACAAGCATTGGCTGGGCTGGGCTGTCAAAATCAGGAAGCCTGGTTGGGTTTTTTTGTTTTTTTTCCAAGACAACCTGCTAACCAGAAAAATACAATGAGGTTGGGTGTGTGGCCTCCTGCTCCTTCTGACGAAGGCTCCTGTTAAACACGTGAAGTGACAGCCCAGCCTGGGGAAGTCCCCAGCCCCCAGTGGCAGATGACACTTGAAGGCACAGACTGACAGGTCCTTTAGGCAGGAATAGCCAGGGTCTGGCTGAATCCATATGCCAGCTTCCACCTCCACCCCAGCCCTCTGCCCCCACATCCGTTATGCCTGTAGGGTGGGGATCACTTGAAGCTCGGACCCATCCACTGGGGTGAATCGCAGAGGCAGCAGCACCACCCAGGGAGGAAATGGGCTGGCCTCTTAACACTGAAGTCAAACCACACTCCAGCATTAGACACAGACAACCTCTTCCTTAGTTTCAATACAAAGTCCCCAACACATGCCACTCACCCGCGGTGGTGCCTAGAGGGAGGTGGGGGGGATCAGCTTTCACCTGCTCTGATAATTAGGTTCAGGTGCAACCTCTTTCTGCACCAGCCCACTCCCACTAACTCCATTCTTTGGCTCCCTCCAAAGCAAATCACTTCCGTTGCCCTGTGACCACCCAGCAGCAGGCAAGAAGCCAGCTGAGCCCCCCGCCACCTTTTGCTTGATACCAGTGACCCTCCAGGAGAAGTCACAGTACCTGGAAACTGACACCCTACAACGCGAGAGTGAGCCTACCGCCCCCTAAGGGCAGCGGCAGTCCCTGACGCCTCGCTCCCTCCCTCTCACCTGGGGAGAGGCACCTCCCCCCACCACCACCACACGGAGCCCTCAAGACGTGAGGCGCAGAGGGGCCCTGGGCTTCCTCTCCAGGCCCAAGCCCCAGTTCAGGCTTGGGGCCAGGCCAGGCGGAGCCTCTACGGACCTTCGATAGGATTCAGATAGTCATAGTTGAAGAGGATGGAGAAGTCCAGCTCGTCCTGGGGGCTGCCCCCGGGCTCGTAGCCGTCAGGGTCGGGCTGCTGCTCCGGGGCATCCATGGCGCACAAGGCGGCGGGAAGGGTGCCGGGCCCGGCGGGGGGCGAGGGCAGGCTTTCTCTTGGGCCCCTCACCGGGGGTGGCAAGGTGGCAGGAAGCGGGCGGAGAAGCAGGTGGAGCGGCGGGGGTCACTGTCCTCGTGGGGACGCAAGCCGGGTCCGGGGATGGCGCGCCTGGCGCAGCGAGGCTGGACGCGCCCGGGGGAGCTGAGCAGCGGCGCGAGCTTCCTGCTCCGGGAGGCACCTGTTGCAGCCCTGGGAGGGGGGGGAGGCGGGGACAGGGCGGCCTGGCCGGCGGGGGCGGGGCCATCACGGGGACCCGGCGGGGGAGGGAGAGGCGGGCGGCCCAGGCTGGCCAGCGCCCGGGAGGAAGGAGGCCGCCTGCCTGCCCCGGCTGCCCCGCGGGGGCACCGTGCTTAGCCACTGGCCGGGGCCACCGCCAGGGACCTTCCCAGCGGCGAGCGCTGCGCGCCCTGCCCGACGCAGGAGCTCCACAGGAAAGCTGCTGCCACTTGCAGCTTTGCCCTTCGTGAGCAGCCGAGGCCCGGCTTTTCCCTGTTTTCTCCTCCAAGGGAGCAGACCTCTATCTCCATGGGCCTCAGTGTCCCCACAGCAGCGGCATGATTTTCACCTAGAGTTTAGCCACCTGCATGACCCGCCACGCAATTTCCCGGGACCTGAAAAGAATCACAGATACTCTGAAAGCACAAGTCCAGCCTTACATCTGTACCTCTTGGCCACCTCTAATGTGCCAGGGACCCAGCACGAATGGGACGCCGTGGCCCTGGAAAAGCCCGGATTATGCTGAGGGAAGAGGCAAGAAGGAGATAAAGGGACAAAGATCATTTCCTGTAGGGTTGCTAGGGAAGACCTCACCAGGAGCCTGGCTCTGGGGTAAAGGCTGGGGACCGGGGCGTCACTTCTGGAGTCACGTAGAGCCTCTCTGGGAAGGCGATATCCGGACAAACCTGGCTGATGGAAAATTTGGGCGAAGAGTGTTCTGAGGGTGGGAACCCAAAGAAAGCCAGCGAGGGCTCCGTGTGTTGGAGGCTGAGCAAGGAGGGCAGCGGAGGTAGAGAGGTTGGCAGGTAACGAGTACACCTGGGCAATTGTTCAAAGCAGATTCCCAGGCCCCTCGCTGCAGCTTCTGATTCTGTAAGTCTGGAAAAGAGATTCAGGAATGTGTCTTTTTCAGCAAGCACCCAAGGTGAAGGTTATGAACAGGTACTTTTGGGGAACACTATGTAAGAACCCAATACCATCCCCCAATAAACACTTCCAGGGCCTTGGACCAAGTCAGCCAAAGTCAGAAAACAGACTCACGGAGGCAGAAAAATAACGATGGTCCTTGGTCCTTACACAGTGTTAGAATCACCTGGGACAGGTTTTTGTTTTTGTTTTTGTTTTTTTTTATGGGGACATTGGTTAACGAAATCCAGTAAGTTTCAGCTGTACATTTTAACAGTCAGGCTTCAATGTGAACCCAATGAACCAGAACATCCCATGGCGTCTTTTTTTTAATGACCCCAGATGAATCTAACATGCAGCCAGTGCTGGGAATCACTGGATCAGAAGAGTAGGTGGGAGCAGTTCAGGGATTCTGAGAACCCCAGCCTGACCTCCATGGGGACTGACTCGAACCCTTCCCCGTGCGCCAGAGGATGGAGAATGTGCACTCTTCGGGGCAGCCATCTCTGCTCCGTGAAGGGATTTGCGCAAGGCGATCCGTCGTCATTCATATTTATTCGAGCACCTGCTAGGTACCCAGCACTGCCGTAGATCTTGGGGATGCAGCCGCCAACAGGACATCGCCTCTACCCTCATCGAGTTTATATCCTGGAAGCTGAGGCCCAGCAATGGATAGGGTCCCTCCAATTGCACTTAGACCGGAGGTCTTTAACCCAGGCTGCACGTGAGACTCACCTGGAGAGCCGTTGATAAATTCAAATGGCTGGGCTCCGCCAGAGACCAGTTACAATCTGAATGTTTGAGGGTGGGGCCTGGGCCACACGGTATTTTGTAAAAGCTCCCCAGAGGCCTCCAGTGTGTGGCCAGGGATGAGAACCACTGGTTTAGACTCAAACTCCATTCCAGGGGCCTGGGCCTGGCTCAGGACTCACTGAGTTTCAGCCCTGCCTGTCAGAGCATGAGGACATCCGCTTTGTTCCCCGACCATGAGCAGAGCTATCCTGAGTGTATCCAACAAGCATCTTAGGGGGTGGCGGATAAATTTTGGTGGAGGAGGGGAGATGACCCAGCCTAGGACACACACAGCCAAGTACCTAGAAGGGGCTGGATGCTCTTGGTCCTCATGACAGGACCCAAAGTCCAGCCCCTGACAGTTGGTCAGGGATAAACAAAGGAACCAGCCTGCCCTTGTGCTGTAGGAAAAAGAAAGGCTGGCATCACCCTCACATGTCCTTTCTCATCCTCACCCCTAACGATTAACTGTCTCTATCCTAGTAGACGAGGGTTGATTTTGCCTACCCAGAATCCTCCCCTTCTCTGATAACCTCACCCCAGCATATCCCTTTGGGAAACTACTCAGCATAACTTGCTTCCATCTGAATACAAATATCTGAGGGGCACTGACCCTGCCCCCCACCCTCCTCCAGGTGGCTCTGTGTCCTGAGATCCCTTCAAATTGACTCTAGAGGGACTCCCTTCTTTCCATCTTCTGGGATAAAGCTCATTTTTATCTACAGCCTGGACCTCTCCTCCGA
Source organism: Pteropus medius (assembly GCF_902729225.1). NCBI lineage: Eukaryota > Metazoa > Chordata > Mammalia > Chiroptera > Pteropodidae > Pteropus > Pteropus medius. The sequence goes on from NW_024342471.1 coordinate 20,124,444, forward strand.
AATCTGGGCTCAGATATACATCCCCCTGACCACCCAGAATCTCTATGTGGCATCCAACTGGCATCTCGAAGCGAATGTGTCCAAACCAAACCCTACCAGCCTCTGAAACGGCTCCTCTCTCACGTTCCCAGCTCAGACAGCGCCCTCCCGTTCATCCAGTTCTCCAACCGAAGCCCAAGAAGTGGGCCTGGATTCCTCTCCCCTTCTCAGGCCCACACGCGAACCCTCGGCAAATCCGGGCGGCTCCATCTTCAAAACGTAACCCAAATCCCACCACTTCTCGTCAGCTTCGCTGTCCTTCCTTCCGCCCCAGGATTCTAAGACCCCAACATCTCTCGCCCGAATGAATGCAGTAGACCCCTTTCTGGTCTCACTACCTCTCCTTCCAAAATATATGCCCCATGAGCCCTCCCGTGGCTTCTTTTAAGTTTAGAATTCAATACAAACACCTGGCCTACAGGGTTCCGGATAAGCCGCCCCCGCCCCAGCTCTCCTTGGTATTATCCGTCATTCTCCCCTTTTCTTACTGCCTTCTGCCACCCTGATCCTCAAGCAAGGTTCTACTAAAAGCCAGAACCCAAGTCAAGGTGTGGAGTATAGGATGCGACACTTAACAGCAACACAAGTCACAGGTCTGCAGTAGCTCAGCCAAATCCGCCCTTAGCTAATGACCCTGCAGGCATATTATGTTTGGCCTGCTCCATATATATATATTTTTTAATCTGAACTTGCATTTTTTTTTAATTGGGAGATTTCATATGAAATTCTAAATTTCCAATGTCTCCTAAAATATGGAAAGATCTGGCCGCAGCAGGCCCATATTCTCAGATAGACCAGTCACCTGGAGCTGAGAAGAGGTCTTCACATGATTCTGCTGCTGTCAGCTCACCATAATCCCCACCCAGGTGTCCCCACCTGTCCCTGTGAACATCCTCCACAAATACCTCTGGACTCATTAGTAGAACGACTAAAAGTAGGTCATCCAAAACCCACAGAGAAGACCCCGGAGATTTGGTAAAAAATGGATTCATCCCCTTCAGGCTGAAGGAAAGTAAGAACTTGAATTTAAAACAGTACAATCATAGCAAAAATGGCAGCTGAGATAAACGGACCACTTTACATGCACTGAGAGCATCGCAGACGTGCTTTTTAAAGCCCGAAGTGCCCGCATGTATAAGGCTCCCTGTTACCCCCGCTAAGGCAGAGAGGAGGTTATGGTTGCTTTTAAAAGTCACACGGAAATGGTTTTGTCCCACATGAATCTGATACTCATTACTGAGTCACATTGTTCCTGGGTTATTAGCTAAGGGTGGATTTGTTAAGGGACATTTTTGGATCAAGATGAAACACTATTAAAAAAAAAAAAGTCTCATGACTCCCAATGATAGCAGAGGGTGAAGGGGACCTGCCTTGGGGACGCTAGACTGGGCCGAGAAGAAGACACATCACGAGATTAATGCCATCTGCTCTCGAGTGACAAAGACGGGGACCATCCCTGCAGAATCCCAGGGCTCAAGGGAACACAGTTCGAGAACCACAAAGAACACACTGTAGACTCAGAAGTACCACTTCTCCCCAACTTCTCAGCCTCGCGCTGGCCCCAGGCCCAGGCCACCACAACAGCCCCCCACCTGCATTCTGAGCACCCACTCTTACCTGGCTAGAGGCCATTCCCCACTTAATGGCCGATACAATCTTTCGAAAAGATTGACATGCTCACACCCCTGCTGCTTAAAATTCCCCCAGTGCCTCCCCATGACCCTGAGAATCAACCACAAACTGCTCACAAGACCCCGCAGACCCTGCCTGGGCTTGGGTCCCCGATCTCGTCGCCTGTCGTGCTTCCTCCGTCTTTTGCGGTCCAGCCTCCCAGGTCTTCTTACTGGTCATCAAACATCCCAAGCACGTCCCTCTCCTCAGGGCCTTTGCACTCACTGTTTTTCCTGCCGGGATGCTCGGCTCCCAGACATTTTACAGGGAGATCCCTTGCCATTCAGAGGTCACAAAAAAGACGTCTCTAAAGAAGCGACCCTCCAGTCTGAATTATCAGTCCTTACTGTTGTAGGTTGAATTGTGTCCTTCCCCCAAACCCTCCCCCCGGGCACCTGTGAATGTGATCTTATTTGGAAATAGGGTCTCAGCAGGTGCAGTCAGGGGACGATGAGGTCCTTAGAGCTCAGGGCTCTCATGCAAAGACTGGGGTCCTTATGAGAAGAGGAGAGAACACACACATACGACAGGACGGAGGCCGTGTGGAGACGGGGACAGAGAACGGGGTGATGCACTAACCAGCCAAGGAACACCAAGGATTGCCAGGAGCCACCGAAAGCTGGGAGAAACCAGGAAGGACCCTCCCCTACCAGAGAGAAGGTGGAAGAGAAGGCGTCAGAGAGGTGGCCCTGGCGACACCTCGCTTTCAGATTTTTAGTCTCCAGAACTGTGAGAAAATAGATTTCTTTTGTTTTAAGCCACCCAGTTTGTGGTAATTTGTGATGGCAGCCACAGGAAACTAGTACACCCACCACCACACACACACACACACACACACACACACACACACACACACGCATATACCGAGTCATTTGCAACTCACTTCTATTTTAGTCTCTTGCATTTGACACCGTTTGAAACTACGTCGTCGGATAGTCCTGCATTCACTTGCTTTGTGCTGCCCTCGTGAGGGCAGGCTCTCTGCTTGGTCACTATCCTATCCCCAGCCTTTAGGACAGGAACCGGCACATAATAGATGCTCTAAAAATATTGATGAAAACAAACTGATGGTCAAGGGGGCTTCTAAGAGGAGAATGAGACAGGCCTTGAAGAAAGAGGTGAAAAGTAGGCAAGGGAGCCCCACGTGGACGAACCGGACAGCTCAGGCCGAGGGAATAGCATGACGAGTGTGTGTGTGAGGGAGTGAGGGGAGCAGGCCCAGACCGGCTCCAAGTGTGGACTCCAGGCCCAAGAGCACCCGGCTGGGCTTTGTCCACCGAGAGAGGCTTTGAGGAAATAGGTCGCTGGGCAGGTCCGCTGTGCTGGAGAGGATGAGAAAGGGAGGGGACGGGCCCGCCAGAAGTTTCTGAGTGGCTCAGAGAGGCAAGGTGGAAGGGAGAGGACCCCCCACCCACCCACACACGCTCCAAACTCTGCGGAGGGCTGGCTCCTTCAGAGGTCTGCGGCCCTCCTCGCCAGCTTGTTCCCGTCTTGCTGGGTGGTCCTGCTGCAGGAAGTGAGAGCAGCAGGACCGTGGAGCCCTTGAACGCTGAGCTTTTGGCATCGGCGGGGTCTGGTTCTGCCCTCGAAAGGCCTTGACCGCTCCCATCTTAGTTTTCTCCTCTCTAAATGGGGGTCACATTAAATAACCACCGTCTCTGGGTTTTTATGAGACTCTGCTGGCACCTGTCAAGTGCTTGGCCACAGAGTATGTGTCTAATAGAGAAAACAGGTCACCTTATTGCTATGATTTTTCAGCCTAACGGGGAGCGACACGGTGGACAGTGTCCGACGGAGTCCAAGCTCTGTAACCTAGTGATGTCACCCTGGGGAGTGGCCACACCTCTCTGTGCAAGTCGGGGACATTGACTGTCAGGCTGGTGTGAGGACGAACGAGGTGGCACATGGAACGCCCTCAGGATGGTACCTGGCACATAGCTGGCACTCAATGAGTGGTGGCCGCTGGCATGGTCAAGGCTGTCGTTTGATTGTTGTTCTTGCCTTTGAGGGCTGAGTCATTCCAGACAACAGCCTGAAAGTCTATGCCTGCCGGATGACCGGGAGGAATCCTGCTTAGGTCGCTAGTGTGATATGGGAAAACGTGGATTCAAAGGCCACCTTCATTGTCAAAAGGAGGCAGAAAAGAGGAAACCAAAATGATGGTGCAGTGCTTTGGAGTTAAAGTCTCAGTTCTGTGGCCTTAATAAGTGATGTCACCCCTACTGTGCATCATTCATCCATTCATTCATCCATCTATGTATCAAAAAAATATATACACGTACATATATATACTGAGTACCTACAACGTCCAGGCACTGTTCTGGGCCCGGGGGCCACAAGGGTAAACAAGACACTTGTGGTTTCTAGTTCCTGGAGTTCATGTCTGGAGGAGGACACAAAGCATGGACAGTCATCACCAGTGTGATCAGTGCAGGAAGCGGGCGGCACAGGGCAGGGGCCCAGGGAGCCCAGAAAGGGCCTCCGATCCCGTCTGGCAGTCAGAGTGTCTCAAATTCCTGTTCCAGCAAAGGAACAGAAACAGGACCCTGCCTGGCTCCTTCTAAGTAAGATGTGAAATAATCACTCATGAATGCAGTAAGTGTGAGCAGTCCAACGAGAAAATGTATAAGCAAGCAAACAGTAATTGTTTTTTTTAGGTTGGATTTGGGGGGGGCGGGGAGTGTAATAATGAATTAATAAATAGTACAGGAATGATGACAGCAATTATTTATTAAGTGGGTACTTTGAGGGTTATATTGTTTATTAAAAGATTGACATCCTCCACAGATTGGTAAATAATTGCTGTCACCCCCCGCCCACCTACCCAAGGGCCTCTGCTGCCCTAGAGCTCTCCCTGCAATTCAGCAGATAAAGGGTTAAAGCTTGGCCCGGCAGGGGCGTCTCTTTGGACCCTGCTCCTGCTGTTCTGATTGGCTGATACTCACTGTGAAACATATTAATTATTACTTCAGATACTATTACTATCATTCTTTTGTATGTGGGGAAACTGAGGCACGGGATGTGGATTTACTTGCACGAGGTCACGCAGCTAGCGAGTGGCAGAGCCAAGATCTGAACCTCTCACCCAGATCTCAAGCCGTTGGCATGAGGGGTGTAGAAACGTTACCTGGGACCCACTGGAGGCTCACAGAAATAGGAGACCTGACCCCTGTCCTCAGGAGGCCTTACAATGCAGCTAAGGCAAGTTTTTAATAAAGGCAGTCGGAGGCGGTCTGGGAAAAGGGGTGATTCTCCTTTATTGAAGTTCTGAGAGCAGAAGGGGAGAAGGAAGGACTTGCTGGAGGAGGGGCTGTCTGGGGAGCAGGGGCGGGGCTTAGCCAGGAGGCGGCGCCCTTGGAGGGAGATCCATTCCATGCAAAAGCAGAAAGCAGTGCTGGCTTCTGAGCCTCCTGGCTGTCTGGGGACTGCGTTCCCTCTAGTAAGACAAGGCAAGGAGCCCTGCCTAACTCAGCCGAGGCTGGGGACACATCAGCTGCTGCCTCAGTTTGCCCGTGTCTAATGACGATGCTTGCTCTTTCCACATCGTCCCTTACTTTCTTCTTATCCTTCCAGGATATGTCACCCCTTCCCAATGTGCTGCTGGGAAAAGAGCCTGGGACCAAGATCTGGACCGCCTCAGTGTCCTCATAGTATTATAAAAATGATGGCAGTGAGTTCCAGAGACAGCAGAGCATGTGGCCAAGAGCCCTGGGTTCAAATGATGGCTCCCCCACTTCCCTGCTGGGCAACATCTGGCCCGTTCCTACACCTCTCTGGGCTCCCAAACTCCGGGAGGGAGACAATGAATATAGTACTTACCGAGCACAGCTGCCCTGACAAGGACAGAATTAATACTTGTAAACACTTAGCTGTGTCACTCCCAGCCAGGGCTCGCTGTGTTTGCTCTCACCCCCGTGGCCAGCAATGGAGCTCTCATAGTGTGCCAGGCATAGGGCTGCTATCTTGCTGTGTGACCTTGGGCAAGGCTGGCTCGCATTGTCCTCGACAGTTGCAGAATAATAGCATCTAGTATGTGCTAATCACGTGTTGAGCACAGAGATAAGCGTTTTATGTGCGTGATTTCACAGGATGCTCAGAGCAACCCTATGAACTCAGCGCTATCGCCATTCTCTTTTGCAGATGAGGAAACTGAGGCTTCACCCTCATGATCTCAGCCCAACTTGTCTCACTGTGAAGCCCCGGTAAGCTCAGAGTATCTTGAGAGGTTTCAAATCCTGCCTCTCTTCAAAGAATTTTTGCCACAAAATTCAGTGCTATTGCAACGTAAGTTATTGTTTTTCATCTTTAATACGATAGGAATGGCAGCTAACAGGTATTGAGGGTTGACTGAGCATGACACCGTTTTAGGTTCTTTCTATGTGTCATCTCACTGAATCTCAAAACCCTCTATTATTATTGGCCCCATTTTACAGATGTGGAAACCGAGGCACAGAGAGGTGAAGGCACTCACCCAAGATCACACAGTTGTGATCTGGCCAAGCAGAAATTCTAATCCAAGCAGAAGGCAGGGAGTTTGGGTCTGGAAGTGAGCAGAGCTCACCCTGGGTCTGTTTATTCCTGAAATACTTTCCATCATCCCACTTCAGATAAAACCGAACACACCTCTTTCAGATCTTCAGTTTTTCCCAGGGCCTCAACCTCAAGCTGCACAGCAAGGTCAGTATTTTCTTACCATGCAAATATTTCTGTTCGTTCTTCGTGGCCCCACCCATCCGCATGCACACTTCAGGTCTGTCCCTATGCTCACGTGGTGTTTGAGTTTAAAGGGGCACTAGCTTTTCCCTCTGCAGGGCACAGTCGAAGCATCTCGCATGCCAGCTCTTTGATGCCTGGAATTACATTCTGTGTGCCCAGTCGCCGTGGTATGCCAAGTGTGGTTCGCTGGGAACAATGTGGTGCCCTGTCTCCCACATGTGTACACACACTGGCACGCACATACTCACGATCCCTGCACACATGAGCGTGAGCTGAGAAGGGTCGTCAATGCACGTGCACACGTAAAACACACAGACTTCAACACCTCGAGACAGGAGCAAATTCATCAGCCTGAAGCAGAGGTGTAGCAGCTCCATTAAAATGTGAGGCTTGTGTGTTAGATCACGCAGTGAAACAGAAGCCCAGCTTCTCTTCCAAGCTCTTGCTCTCTCCCTCTTTCCAAAGAGAGCTACATTTGGCGTCCCTCTGTCACCCGCCCCGACCTTCAGAGCATCACCCTGTTTCAGTACGTATAACAGTAAAGACCAATTCGTGTCCTTAGTATCCGCTGCCTGTCTGAGAGCGTCACTTTTACAGGTGATGCGGTATTAGTAATCTTTTTTTGCCATTATGTCACATGCTTGACCACTAGCCGAGGACAGGATATACTGGTTACCAGTTAAAACGTTCAAAGTGTTGGCAGGGTGTTGCTTTCAAAAGTGCAACTCAGCTAAAAATATGTGTCATTGAGGTCTGCTGTGGCAAAGCATACCATTTACCTAACCCAAGGCATTTGGCCTCACTCTGGTTTTCAAAAAAAAAAAAAAAAGCCCCTCAGGTTTATTTACTGAAATTGTCATTTCTTCCCCCCAGAACTTTAATCAGCCACGCAGAGCACAAAACCTACATTCAACTCTGATTTTATGACACGAGGCTAACTCCTCCTACGTATATTTATTTCACTTAACTCTTGCGGCCCTGCCTGTGGGCAGTGCCCCCGCTATGTGCAGGGCTGGCCTCTGAAAAACACATCACACTGCCCCCGCTCCAGTTTTAAAGACAGATTCATCAGCGTACAGCCCAAACTCCTCCGACATCCCAAGCGGAGGGGAGATTTTCATGTCATATTCTTACACGTGGAGCCCCTCCCGTCAGATGCGAGCAGTATGCTTTCCGGGCTAGACCCAAGATGAGGGGAAAAAGACTCAGAAACACGGAGAGCGGAGTGTAATCAGATCGCTAAACAAACTGATGGTACGTTGCACTTTAAAGGAGGAGCCCGAGGACTGTATCCATCAGGCACATCAAAAACAAAAAAAAACAAAAAAAAAAAAAGAAAATTGTTTAAATGTCCCAGAGCGTCTGCCGCTGTAACTGTTAAAAAGCAAAGTCTTTAGGACTAGTTTTGCTATATCATAAAAGACTGAGACTGTTTTCCTAAAAGGAAAAAAAAAGCTAAATAATAATAACAATAAATATATAATAATAACGACAACAATAATAATACAGCTGAATGGCATCTGCTGTCAAAAGCTGAGTGCTGAAACGGTTAAGCAGCCAGCGGTTAGTAGCGAGAACCCCTCCCGGTGTCCCACGGAGGAGAAAATCCTATGACAGCCCCGCCTGGGGAATCCCGCCTCAGGGACACCGCACCGCCCCCCAGGCACGGTGGTCTGAAGTCGGCTGGCCCATCTCCCCTCCCTGACCTGGGCGAGGGCGCCTCTCCTCCTGGCCACTCTACCTGTGCGCCCTGGGACACCGGAGTCCCCGGGCCTCCCCGCGACCTCAGCCAGGAGCCGAAAGCGCTGCCCGGGGAAGGAGCAGAAGGGAAGGGCTGGGAGGCGAGAGGAGGAACCGGCTGAAACAGAGGGCGAGTCAGTTACCTTGGTCCACAGACCCCATGATGCGGACGGGATGGCAGTGCCCCAGCCTGAACGCAGCCTCTCTCTGCATCTGGAGGGGATGCGGGCTTGGCGCGCGGCGTGAGAGGGGCTCTGCGTTTGGAGACCAGGAGCCAAGGGGGCGCCGCCCTCTAAAGCATGCTCGCGGGGCTGCCCTGGCCGAGGAGCCTGCGAGCGGCCCGGGAGCTGCGCGCCTCCCGCTCCCGGCTCCCGGCTCCCGGCTCCCGGCTCCCGGCGCAGCGGAGTCGGCGCGGCTCGGCGCTCGGCTTACTCGAGAGGGAACGCGACTTCCTTCCCGGCGCTCCGTGTTTATAGGCTTTCAATGCAGTAAAATAACGGGATTCCCTCACTGTTTCCTCCTGTTTATCCAGCACCATGGAAACCACTGGATCCCGTCCATCTCCAAAACTAAGGGCTTTCCTGCAAACTTCACACTCAGGAATCCATGACGTCGCCTCCTCCTCGGCCAGCCAGCTCCGTGGCTCCCTCGGCCGCCAGCACAAGTCCCTGATTGTTCAGGAGAAAAGTCAGAGAGAGAGAGAGAGATGCGGGCGCCGGCGAGAAGGGGGTGGGGGCGTGCGAGTGTCCAAGTCGGCCTTGCAGGAGCTCCAGGCGGCTGTTTGCAAGGATTGCCCCAGCCACCGCCTTCCCTAGCCCGCTGCAGCTTTTAATAAATCGTGCCCGAACTTCCAAACCCCCCATTTTCCAAGCGGGCGCCTCCCAGTGAAAGCTGCCCAGGGCTCACACCAACACCCCAGGTGGTCGAGGCCCCTGGGCACTGACCCAGGGACCCTTCGCAATACCTCTGGGCCTCTGGCTGCCCAGATTTTTTTTTTTTTTTTTTTTTTTTGTATTCAGGGATGGTGGGAGGAGGAAGAAGGGGGATGGGGAAAGGGGAGGAGGGGCAGGAGGAGCCGGGAGGAGGGAAAAGAAATAAATAACGGTGCCTTGTGTCAATTCTCCAATTCCAAGATTTTTTTTTTCAAAGAGTATATTTTTAGATTCATTTAGAAAACCCAAGGTTTCCAGTGATGCTGGGAGGCTCCAGCAATAATGAAATGGCCAAAGAGACGCCGAAACCAGGCAACCCATGTGTTTACACATGCTCTGAATAAACAGGAAAATAAAGGGAAGGGATGTCATGAACTCTGCACGGTCTTCAGAAGAAGGTCGGTGGGATGCCCCGCATGGCATGCAGGCCACAGACCCCAGAAGAGAAGGCCCGTGGGGAGGCGGACAGCACAGCTGTCAAGATGCTCTTCCTAAACCTCGCCTGCGTTCGCTTCTTCGTCCGCATGCAGGGTGGGAAAACCCCGGCCCACAGATAAAGCCAGCTTTGCAAATGGCCATTTCAGATATCGTTGTGAGCTCTGATAAAACTTCAGGGAGCACCAAAGCTGGTGACTCATCAGCACCCTCACCCCCAACACACACACACACGCTCTCCTACAGAGAGCCTTGAACTTTAAGAGACATTGAGAGGAGCTGGTTCCATCTGTGGACCACTCTGCATTCCACACCTCGGCCCGCAATAGCCCTGCTGAGCTCTCAGACCCGACCAGTTGAAAATGCTGGCCCATGAAGAGCCACTGGGGACAGTCCCACACCCCTACCTAGGCCTGGCCCACCTACCTCACCTCGAAGCCTGTCTCCACCAGCGGTACAGCTAAAGTAAGCCCTTCCTCCAAAAAGCATCATATCTGCACACCTACTGTGCTCAGAGCCTTGTACCTTTCATTCCTTGCAGCCACCTGCAAACAGGGGACCCTTCTCCCCCATTTTCCAAAAGGGAAACCGAGGCACATAGAGGATAAATGGCGTGCCTGTTGCTTTTCTTGGCAAATATTGGAATGCAGCCTGCGAGGCCATGGAGGAAGAGCCTTTTCAGGGAGCCTATTGAGGGAACCCCATTCCTTGAGGATACTACCCCGTCATCTGAGGCAAGAACAGGGCGACCAACCATCCTGGTTTGCCCCGGGGCGGAGGAGGTTTCCCGGCTGCAAGACTTCCAGTTTTAAAACCGGGGAAGTCTTGGGCAAGTTGCGACAAGCCGGTCAGCCTCAGCGTGATTGAAACTCGGCGCTCGGCTTCTGCTGTCACAGGTCTACAAACTGCTGTCTTCTGAAGACGGTCACTCTTCTTAGCAACCCCATGAATAGCACCCCCTAAGTCAGCACCTACTATGTGCCAGGCCTTGAGCTAGAGTCGTCTGTAAATTCCTGCAGTAATACAGTGACAGAGGGGTTAGCCCTGCTCGAGCAGATACTCCGTCACTAACCACATGCTATTAAAACTTGAAGTAATTACCAATTAAGTAAAATGTAAAAGTCTGTTTTGGGGTTGCATGAGCCACATTCCCTGTGCTCAAAAGCCACATGTGGCTGGTGGCTCCAGCGTTGGAGAGCACAGAAGAGAACATCTCTATCACTGTAGAAAGTTCTAGAAGGCAGCACTGGATTAGGTGACCTGAGAGGCAGGATAAAGTGCAGACTCTGGAATCAGATTCTCGGCTCTACCCCGGAGTCACTTACCCACTCTGTGAAATGGGGACACTATTGGTGCCTTCCACAGTGCTGATGTGAGGATATGACGCTAAGAATGGTAAGGCCTATCACAAATGCTTAAAATGTATATTAAAAAAAATAAAGTTTTAAAAACCTTCCCACACTCAAGGAGTGAGTCATGATTAAGCTAGGATTAAGACCGTTTGACCCTGCAGTCCATGCCCTCCGCCTCCAGGAGCGAAGCAGGCTCTTTGCAAGATCTAGTCCACTTTACGCTCCCATGGGGCTTGATGCTATGAACCCTGTTTACAGATGAGCACACTGACGTCCCACAAGTTGAGTTCCACACGACCAGCTTGGACTTGAACCCAGCTCTGTTTGGCAACGAAGCCCACGTTCTTGGCACCGCAGGCCCTGCCTCCCAGAGCCCTCCCTGGGAGCCGAGGTCTCGGAAGCCAGAATCGAGGCAGGAAATGAACGGGGGCCCTCCTCTGCCAGACTCGTTATCGAGGATAATTTTAGACTCGGTCCCACCCAGGCTCAGGCCTCAGAGGCAGGTCCGATCCCCACAGGTGCTGGGCGCCGCGGAGATGGGGGCCGCCTTCTGGAACGCGGTAGAATCAGCATTAAGCCACATTTTATAGAGCCCACTCTTTGTCACGGTTAAGCATTTTTCCCTTTTAAAGCACATTAATACTACAAGGATTGGATCAGGGGAGTCGCAGCTGAGTCACCTAATTTGCCCTTACGGGCTGCAGCTTTCGGCTTCTTAGTTTAGCTGTTCTTTGGTTCCTCAGACAATTTCTTTCCTCTCCCGGTGCCAGGGCAAGAAATATTTTGTCCTTTTGAACTGAACCACCCACTGTTTTTCACTTCTCTCGAGCACTCTTTTTTTTTTTTAAGGGATGCTCCGAGGGGGGGGTGGGTGGGGAGCTTCCGCCCACCAAATTATCCACGAAAATTCCCCAAAATAGAGGTTCTCAGCTGGGGCGGGAATGGGCCAGCATAGGAGGAAAAAGCGAAAGACAAGCTGAATCAGAGCACATAGAAGCAGCCAGGTGGGCATGGGAGAAAGGCTCAGAGAGGCTGTGAGACATCTGGGCTGCAGGAGAGCCTGAATCACTGGGGAAGACTTTTATTAGAATCGCTTCTCTCTGACAACCTCATAAATAAGAAACGCAGGTTTTCTGCTGAGGCACCACTTGCTGCTGCTGCCCATACAGCTGATTCAACACTAGGAATATTGAAAAGGACTTGGGAGCTCCGATGAGGGCGCCCCGCTGGCCTTCTCGCTGCATTTTGAGCCCAAGCGTCATCTGTACCTGTCGGTCACCTTCACCGTCTGTCTTTTTCTGGCTGAAAGGTAGACAGCAGTTGAGAACTGATCTGGATGTCTACGTGTCTCAAACGCAGAAAGTGGGAGAGACAGGTGTAGGTAAACCAGAAATGTGAGACTGGGAGCCAGCGTGGGTTTGGATCCAGACCTCCGCAATTCCGCGAGTGTCACAATAAAACGCGTCGGAATCTTTTTGCTGGTAAAGGGTCTTGCCTTCAATTTGCAAAAAAAATTCAACATCTGTGGATCACAATGAAGAAAAGCATAATCAAATGAGATATGCCCGTATTGATCTATCCATCCCGGCGAGCATTTATTGAGCGCTTGCTGTGTGGCGGGCATGAATTCACTGAGTCCTCACAACGACCCTCTGGCTATCACTTTACAGAGGAGGCAACCGCAGCCCAGAGAGGTTATGCCACTTCCCCTGCGTGGCACAGCCAGTAAGTGGCAGTAAGGGACCGAACCCTAGCCGCTTGGCTCTCGAGCACACGTTCTTAACCATTAGGCAACGCCGCCTCCTGTGCGTCATCTCAGTTGCTCTGAGGAGCTCCCCCGTCAAATGGGTGTTCATCTACTGGCTTGTTCCACACACCTGGCTCTGGCTGAGTAGGGGGAATGGGGTGAACACAGCTGGAAGACACAGGCCTCGCCTTCTACTCGGTCGACAAGGCCACCATGATGCTAAGGGAGCAGCCGCGAATGACGGCAGCAGCAGGAACTGTCCCAGGGGATCGTGAATGCTGGAGACGCCTGGGAGGGTGGTTGGTGGGTCCGGCGAGCTTTGACCAGGGGCCTCTGTTCTCCCCGATGTCTCGGACATCTGGAAGTCGCCATCCTGGACTCTGTCGTCCCTGTGTCCCTGTCATCCCTGTGTCCGATCTCTCACATCTAGCTTCTTTTGTCCTCTTGATCTCAGTCCAGATGTCATCCTCAGAAAGCGCCCTTCCACGACCCTCATCCCCCAAACAGGCTTCTCTTCCTTAAAGCCGGACCCTGCCCCATAAATCTCAACCACAACACTCTATCGTGATAACGTTTAGCACTTACCACAAATAAATGACACATCCATTGTGCATTATATGTCTCCCCTCCCTCCCAACTAAAATATAAACTCTACGAGGGCAAGTACTTGGTTTCAGTCACTGCTGTGTCCTTAGCACCTAGAAATAATGCCCGGCATATAGCTGGACCTCAGAGAGGTTTGTTGAGTGAATAACAGACCGTGAAATGGTCTCATCTGTTTGTTTACTTGGTTCTGACTCATCTCCCCACTAGACTAGAAAAATGGGGCATGGCTGTCTTACTTGGGGTTTGGAATGCTGTCTGGAACTGGTGGGTATTCAGTAAATAATCCTATCGAATGTCTACTGAATGGTGACTATGTGACAGGCTCTCCCCCAAAGCCCTCCGCAAGTACTAACTCATTTGGTCCTCACAATAAGTCTGTGCAATGGAGACTATTAGTATCCCCATTTTGCAGGTGAGGAAACTGAGGCACAGAGACCCGAGGTCACTAAATAGTAAGCTGCAGACAGTATTTGGACTCAGCAGCCTGGCTCAAGCCATGCTCCCAGGTTCTCTCAAGGTTTGTTGAGTGAATGGCAGGCCGGCATGACTGTCTGGCCACCTTCTCACCTGGCTGAAGAGGACCCTCACCCTGTCACGTGGCCAAGGAGACGGATGAGATGCTCGGCTGGGATTGGCCAGGGAGAGGGAACGGGGCGGTGGCTGGGCAGTAGAGAGGCTTTCCTCGTGTCCAAGAACTCACTGGGGAAAGAACTCCCAGTTCCGTGGTCGTGGCAGGGAGCGAGGTGTCTCCCCGGCCTGGTTCATGTCAAAGTACATTGTCTTGCTTTTCACAGCCTCCCTGACCAGCTCGTGGAGGTTCCCATGACTGCCTATTCCCAAAATAATACCCAGCACCGTTTTTTCCAGCTCAGAAGTGCTGAATCTTGCTACCTCCCAATCAGCCACTGGCGGCCACCGAGAGCCCTGGTAATCCCAGGGTCCCCCCGACCGGAATGTGACCCAACAGGAAGGTTTCCGAGGCATTTGGAGAGAACCCCGGACGGTCCTTGCCAGCTCATTGGGCTGCTGACGGCAAGTTTCCAGAGAGAGAGCCTGGCCCCTCTGCGGGGCTTTTTCTGCTGCTCCAAGTCTGCCGAACGGGGGAGTGACAGGAGGCCAAGGGCAGCCCTCGGAATGCCCCGGGCCCTCCGAGATGGGGAAGATTTTCCTAGAAGCTGGAGAGCTGACGTGGAGAGAGAATTGGCTTTTGGCTCTCGAAGCTGCCATTGGCTCAGCTTGCCTTTCTCTTTCTGTGGGCAGAAAACTAAAAGGAAGAGAGAGAAGGAAAGGTTTATCTCCTTTGCATTCTTCTGAGAGCGAACCTCGAAACATCCAGGCCTTCTTTTGTGTAAAAGGCGCTCTGAGCTGCCCGTAACTAGAATGTGTCTCCTCGTGTTCTAAAAATCGAACAGGCTCTCTTGTTTCGTATTCGTTCAACAAACACTGTCAAGGACCGGCGATATTCTGGGCGCTAGGGATGCAGGCGTGAGTCGTAGAGATGCTTACGCTGCCCTTATTGAGCTTACAGTCCAGTGAGGGCGAGATCGGGAGTGAACACATAAAGACAGATGACATCGTTGAGTGGCACTGAGTGCCAAGAAGAAAAAGTGGTAGAAGAAGATAGGAAGGGCTGGGGGAGGGAGCTAGTTTTAACCAGGGGTGCGGGCGGTCAGAGAAGGCGTCCGTGAACAGGGGACACTGAGCAGAAATGAATGAAGCCCGAGAACTGGCTCTGTATATAGCTGGGGAAACGCATTGAAAGCAGAGGGAACAGCATGAGCAAAGGCCCTGAGGAAGTACCCTCTGCAGTAGTAAGCCCGCTGTCGTTGGAAATATTCATTTCTTCGTGCATTCGACAAGTTTTCTGGGTAACTGCCATGCGGCCCTGAACGTGCTACTGGGATGCAGTGGGGAAACTGGGCAGACAGGGCATGTTTTCAGGGAGCAGTCCATCCCATGGGGGCAAGAGAGGCCAACGTACGTCACAAAGCGAGGTTCTAATGCCGCAGTCGGAAGGGCTTGGGAGCCACGAAACACTTGCGAGGGGAACGCAGCCTAGTCATAGGGGTGGGGAGGGGCGTCCTCATGAATGGTGCCATCTAAGTGGCATCGATAATAATCGTTGCTAAAACGTATTGAGCGTTTGTTTATTCTACACACTGCCCTATTACGAGTGTTTGACAAGTATTAGCTAATCCTCATTACCGTCAAAAGAAATTCAAATATTTTCCTTTTACAGAGGTTAAATGACTTGCCCTAGGTCACATGGTGGAAGAGCCTGGAATCAAACCCTGAAAGAGACAGGACATACTCTCCACTTCTCCCTTCTCCTCTTCTTGCTAAAATAGGGACTTGATCGTTGGAGCTCAAGCAGCCGTTTTGGGCCATGAAGTCGAAACTGTGTTAATGAAGACAAAGCTGCCAGATAGAAGAAACTCGGGTCGCTAAGGATCATGGGGCCTCCAAATCAACCCTGGATCTCCCACCCAGGTGTTTTGCAAAAGAAAGAATAAATATCTAACTTTCTTAAGCCACTGCTATTCAGAAATCTCCAGTACAACAGCTAAATTTGTGTCCCAGCCGATGTGGAGTATATTTTAAGAGAATAAAGACATCAAGTACGGAGACGTTGAGTAGCATGATCGGATTCACACCTCAGAAAGATGGCCGGCCATTGGTGGAGTTAAGGGTCAGGCTCCAGAGCCAGCTGGCCTGGGTGCACATCCCAGCTCCCCCCGCCCCACTCTAATTTTGTGACGTTAGGCAAGTTGCTTAATGTCTCTGTATCTCAATTTCCTCATCTGCAAAAGGAGGGTAACACTACGTGATCAGAGAGTTGTTTTGAGGAGTCAGCACATGTAAGGGTGCTTAAAATAGCACCTGGCACATATTCGAGAGCCTTAGGCCCTGTGAGTGCAGCTGTGGGGGGACAGCCCTTACCCGAGCCTTTTGGTGAACACTGGGAGGTACGCAGGGATGCAGAAAGATGCCCGAAGTAGCTCCAAGCCTTCAGTTGCCATCGGAGGGAATGGGCCGCGAGGCAGGATGCTTGGATGGGGCAGTAATTGGGAACAAAGCCCCTGGGCCCTGGGAGGGTTCTACCTAGAGTTAGGTGTGGACAGGGCCACATTGCACAAAGCTGCCTCAGCACAGTCCAGCCCAGGAAGCCATGTCTGGGAGCCCAGTGCGGAAACTGGACAGGCACCCCACTGGAAGAAGCGTGCTGCCCTTTCCCCCCAGCGGGCTCCCTGTGAGATAAGAAACCCAAGCTTCCTGAGGATATGCTCTGAACCTTCCCGCTGGCTCCTCTGGACTTGTCAAAATATTTCTGTATGGAGCCATCCCTGTTTTTCCATTAATAAAAGTATTTTTGGGCTCCTGGCAACAATAAGTGAGTGTTACAAAAGAGGTCTGCCTTCCAAGGTAAACAGCCCCTCCCCGCCGCCCTGGGCCACAGGGCAGAGGAGTCGCTCTTCTTATTCTGGGGTTCTCGGTGCTCTGAGCCCGAATCTGAGCCAGGGAGAGCAGACTCTGGGCTGTCCACCTCTGTGCGGAGGACAGAGCCTCACTCTAGAGCAGAGGGGCAGAGCCACCGCTGCTCAGGATCTCCCAGGCTCTCCCAGCTCAAGACAAGCCACACCCATCCCTCCCTCCAGTCGGTCAGTCAATCAACACACACTAGTTGAAGTCCTGCTCTGGTCCAAGCACTACACAGACAGAAAAGATGCAATCTCTGGCCTAGAGGAGCACGGGCTTTACAGAGTGACAGAGGTGGAAGTGGGTAGACTCACAGGTGTCATGGTAGATGTCTTTCGGAGCACAAGTGAAGACAGAGAGCCGAGGGGAGCACATGATGCAGCAGTGAAAACTGGGCTCTGGGTTTTAACTCGGCTTCACCATGTATTGACCATCAGATTTCAGGCAAGGGACTCAATCTTTCAGGGAGTCAGTTTCCTCATCTGCAAAATGGGGGCACCATGGAAGTCAACATAAGGAACATGCTTTGAAGAGAACAGTGCACAGTGCAGAAGTGTTAACTATTAAATAATTGTTGTTAAAGAAATCAGTGTTTGTTCCTGCCCACGGGGGCCTCGTCTCAGGGCTGCCTGCGTGTCCTCATGGCACGGCAGCCGCCTTCCCTCAGAGTGAATGAGCGAAGAGAAAGAACCAGGCAGAACCAGAGGCTGTGACCAATCGCAGAAGCCACTTCTGTCACTTCTGTCACTTCCCGCCACATCTTATTCCTTGCTAAGGCTCGCTAAGTCAAGCCTACATTCAAGGGCAAAGGAATCAGGTCCCACCTTTGCCTTTTGAAGACCAGTGTATCAGAGATAGAGCTAAAAATCACGATAGTGGCCAAATAGATTCCGTTATCCAACCAGAAGGGCCTCAAATGAGCTTCTCCAGACCAAGAGAAAACACATTGCAGGAGTCCATCTACAGGAAAAGCTGGAACGGCCCAGACTAATCTGGAGGACGGCAATCAGATCGACAGTTGGCTGAGCGGAGAAGGGGAGATCAAGTGCAAAAGGCAATGAAGATTTTCTGTATTTTGACTGGGCTCGTGGTCAAAACTGATTGAACTGTACACTTAAAATGTGCATTTCATTATATGTAGATTAGAATTTAGTGAAATTGACTTTAAAAAATACCAGCTTCCTGACTCAGGGTACTAACTGTTCCTACAATTTCTCTGGTCTAGGTCAGGGGTTGACAAACTATTACCTAATCTGGTCCATTACCTGTTTTTATAAATAAAGTTTTATTGGAACGAAGCCATGCACATTTGTTTATGGAGTGTCTAAGGCTGTTTTCATGATAAATGGCAGTGGTGCAATTGAGTTGCAACAGAGACCATGTGGCCTGCAAAGCTGAAAATATCTACTATCTGGCCCTTTACAAACAAAGTTTGTTGACCCCAGTTCTAGACGAAAGCTAAGAGCTTAACTCTGCTTTAGATGCATCTGTTTTCAGGTCCAAATGGACCCAACTTTTCAATGTTTTACCCCAAAACTCCTGCTATTCCCAGCTCACATGTGTACATGGTGACTTCTCCCGGTAGCAGGCAGATGTGGGAAGATTCCAAGTCTTCTAGAAGATTCCTTGATCTGCCCCATTTGGGAACCATTTGACATTTCTCTAGAAGCACCTTCTGCAGCCCACCCGTCAGTGTCTGAAAGCCTGAGCTGGTGAGCCAAGAAGAAGGTCTTTAACAGAAGCCAGCC
Organism: Pteropus medius; assembly: GCF_902729225.1. Classification (NCBI taxonomy): domain Eukaryota; kingdom Metazoa; phylum Chordata; class Mammalia; order Chiroptera; family Pteropodidae; genus Pteropus; species Pteropus medius. Next base: position 20,142,907 of record NW_024342471.1, read on the forward strand.
CCACGGAGCAGGAGACGGTGGTGCCCCTTGGGGAGTGTTTACATTCCGTGGATTCTGTTTACCTGCATGCTACCTTCCTCCCTTCTTCCCTCCTTCTCTCTTATATGAAAACATTTCTTTTCCACTTAAGCCACTTTGAATTGAATTTTCTGTCACTTGTGACATCTCCTATGTCATCCATCGAACTCCTAAATCTGGAAATGCTGCCCTAGTCGCTAATAGCAGCCACCTCGCCACCACAAGAAAGACAAGATCAAACCAAGGGAAAGGCAGAGAAATAAAACCAGAGCTTTGATCGGATAATTCCTGAATGACCCCTTCCCAATGAAGCTCCTGGTAACGAGATGATACACTTCCTTAAGGTGTAAGCCAGTTTGAGTTAGGTTTTGCATGACTCGTGGCCCAACATGTCTCAAGTGACACTCGGTTTTCTTAGATGTAACACAGAGATGATCACACTTATCTCAAAGAGTGGCTACAAGGAATAGAGACCAACTATGTCAAGACTCGAGCCCAGAGCCGACATTTCAGGTGGGGGCTCCGCAGACAGATCCCTCCGCTTCTCTGACAACTTCATACCCTCTCGCACAACTGGCCCAGTGCTGGGCAGGCTGGGGGCCGCGTCATTTTTGAGTCCTTCCAGGTCAGGTGAGACCTTCCATGTGCAGTGGTCACTGGTCTCTCAGAAGAAATCAAGGGTGACACTGTAAGAGTAGGCCAGGGGACAGCCAGAGCTGAGACTTCACTCCTACCCACAGCAGTACACAGTCCCGCAAATTTCTCTCTGGCAGGCCCCCTCGTCCCCATCCTCAGCCTATACTCTTGGAGGGGCTCCCTCCCCATTTGAAAGTGGGGTCATGCAGAAACAAGGTGAGGGGCTCACGGTGCATTGCTGTCAGTGCATGGACACTGCTGTGCCCAAAAGCAGATTTTAAAAGCGACTTCTCTTTGAAGCCTTTCTTCCCATGCCACCTGATAAGCGTCTTAATTCACCATGGCAGTAGCGGCAGTAAGATATGTGATATCAAAGAGAATGATCCCGAAACATTTATTTCCCATCCCAAATGGAGCTTTATATTGTGTTTGTCATAAGCCTACGCATTCTTCTGTTCCAGGCGACTATGATTGCAAAGCAGAGCTTGCTGTGCCATCTGATGGCAGGAAGTTAGGATGCTACCCAGCCTTCTGTGGACCTGCCATATACAAACACGCAACTCTACTAGTTTGGACCAGGTTTCGATTACTTGAACCCAAGAGTGTCTCGACCAATGGCCAGCCCCATTCCTGTCACTCAGGGCATGAGGTACCCACTGGCCCTGCCTCCCTCCACAGACCAGCCCCAGGACCCAACTGGCACTGGCACTCCATTGTCCTCCTTTGGACTACGATTTTCCTGTTAGCGAGGATGCCACCCGTGGGGGCTGAAGACCCCTCGCAACCTCCCATGTGGGAATGCCTACCCTCCATCCAAGCCTTTGCAGGCTCCCGCCCGCCCCCTCCCCACGGCGTTATGCTGGGGGGCAGGTCTATTACGGTCCTCCTCTTACAAACGTGTAAACTGAGGTTCAGAGGCTTCGTGCCTCACACAGGGCCACTCAGTTAATAAGCGGTGGAGCAGCGTTTCAGACCAAGCCCAGGAACGCCACCTCCGAGCAGGAGGGACCAGGAAAGAAGCTGCTCCCTGTGGATCCTTTAGAGGAAGCCCTGTGGCCGCCCTTGGAGCGAGACAGGAGGCCCGGGGAGGTCTGAGTCACCAGGCTGGGATCGGCGGGAAACCTAGTGGGCTCCTTCCCCAGGGATGGCAAGGCCTTGGGCACAGGGAAAGGGGAAGGACATCGGATAAATTGTCCTCATCCAGCCCGCGAAGCGGAGGAAGCCCGAGGGCCACGGAGGGCAAAGGCCCCACCTCCGGCCTGTCTCAGGCCGTAGGGCTCCTCACTTTCAACTTCAGTTTTCCTTCTCTCTCTCTCTCTCTCTCTCTCTCTCTCTCTCTCTCTCTCTCTCTCTCTCTCAGGTGTACCACTTTAAATAAAGAAAAACTGAAAGCTTACACCTGTAAACAAACATCTGGAAAGCTTTGCGGAAAAGCGACATCTTGCTCCGAGGACCTGCGCTGGCTCCTGGAGTCAGGAAGCCCGGCATGCCGGATTCGTAAGTGGCCCCCAAATGGTCTCCGAGGAGCAACACAGGCCCTTCTCCCCCCCAAAGCCCTGTCTTCGCCTGGAGTCACATCCTTCCAGAATCACCACAACCTCCAGGGGGGCGGCCCCCATCCCCCAGCCCTGACCGAGCGTCCCGCGGGCCCTCGGCCTCCCAGTCTCCTGCCCCGCACATCCACGATCCCATAGCATCAAATTCTCTCTTTTCCGCTCCCGCAGCCACTATGCCATCTCAGGCCTACGTCTCATTTCTCCTGACCCATCACAAACGTCTCCTGTCCCTTACCTCACCTCATCTCCTCCCACTCCAGCCAGCCCCTCCCCACCAATGCTGGCAAAAATATCTCCCCAAAGAACAGCTCAGATGAAAATATCACTGCCCCGCTCAATAGCCTTCTATGGCTCCCCGTGGCCTCCGACATAAATTCCAGCTTCCTCATTGCAGTGTCAAAGCTTCCTGTGACGATGTCCGTTGTTGGGTTTTCCAGCATGCCTCTTCTCTCCTGTTGGTAACTCCACTCTTGGTTTCTTAGGGAAGGGGGAGGAGTCACACAACTCGCCTTTAAGATCCGTGTGGTTTAGGGGCTGCCCTCAGTCCCAGGTCCAGCAGGAGGCTGTGTGACCCCCACTGGGCTGATGCAGGTGCTACATTCCACTGAACACAGGAGTTGGTTGGTGGCTGGCCACACGAGCCAAGTGAACCTCAGTCCAGTCCCCGGCTAGAACTACTGAGGGGTGTTCCTCGTTCATATTTCTCTCTCTTTCCTCTCTCTCTCTGCTACAGACCATCCTGCCAACACAAGCGGAGTGAACTCAGTGGAAAGCAGAGCTGTGAGATCAAGAAAGAGTGGTCTTTAAAATATCTTTAAGTCCCCGGATATAGTTGTGCCTGAAGCCAGTTATACCCACTTACGACATCCCTCTTTTTTTAGGTCTGAACTAATTTGACATGGGTTTCTGTTACTGGCAACTCAATAATATGGTTCCAACTTCCTTTTCCAGCTGCACTCCCACCTTTTCCTCCATGTCTCTGTGCTTCTGAGGAAATGGCCTCTTGAACAGTTAGCAGAACATACCCCATGTTCTCGCCTCTGTCCCGTTAGTCCTGCTATTTCCGTGACCGGAAATGCCCCCCTCACATCACTGTCTCCCAAAATGCTAATTCTTCGTGAAGGCATTTCTCAAGCGGGTCTCTCTCCCATGAGAAAGTCATAATTGTCATTTTCTTGCTTTCTGTCCCTAAAGTGCTCTCAGAAAACTTGTCACCCATCCCCGAATTCTGGTCATTTGTGTACCTCTTCTCCCTTCTCAGAGACAGGGACTTAGATGACAAGGAGACATCCTTGTCACGCTCTTTCTAAGCACAGAGTGTGACACGGAACAGAAGCCCAGTAAAGCAGCTTGGCACCCCTGGCCACTCGGTAAAGCATCCCGAGACTCGCTCACTTGAAGCCTTGATTGTGTGATGGACATTTTGCCTGCCAGGCATCTGGTATCCCATCTTTTCATACCAGCACCCCAGTTTGCCTTTAGGGTACCACTCCATCTCCACTCTCATTCCGGCTGAGGCAGGGCCCACCCCACTTCTCTGCTTCTAACAATGGCATGTGACCCGGAGCCGGCCACCCAGGGCATTCCACACCCCCAGCCACAGTGGTTGTCTCGGGTTGGATGTGTGACCAATCAATGAGATTCAAACCTAGAACTTCTGCTGGAGCTAATGAGATGGAGACACCCCATTGACTGGGATTGAGAGACTAGCCAGATGTGATCCTGGGCCTCTGGGGACACCAGCTTGAGAAGTTCTGCCTTAGAAAGAAGCAAACATAAAGCAAAACGGAGCCAGGAGGTAGAGGCAGATGCCTGTAGCATTTCTTCCTAGATCTAGCCTTGCCTGAAGCTAGCATACTCTTTCCTTTTTAGGTACATGAGCCAATAAATTCCCAACTACTCGGGCTTCTGTCACTTGCAACCATAAATCTCAGCCGATACAACTTCCAAGTCTTTCTCTCCATCGTTAGGCCTAACCCAGAGGACAAGTGGTCCATAAATATTTAGTCACTGATTAACTGAGTGCAGGGCCTGCTCTCGGTCCTGACACAATCCTTCTCCTTGATTCCACGTGTCCAACTCTTAATCGAGCTGACATCCAACTACCCTGTAAGTCTCAGCTTAACCGTAACTGCCAGAAAGACTTTCTTTAATACTCCCAGAAAAAAATTAAGTGTCCCATGGGCCTCAAATTGCCCCAGACTTGTCCTTCATGGCACATCTCATAATTGGCAATTGCCCTATTGTTGGTGAAAGTAATTATTATTTGTCTGTCTTCCCTCAAAACTACAAACTTCGCCAGGTCAGACATCGTCTCATTTGCCACTGAATCCTCAGGGCCTAGCGCAGAGCCTGGCACACAGTAGGGGCTCAGTAAATGGCAGCTGGATTAATAAATGCATCAACACCAGTCAGAAACCGACGAAAAGAATCTATCTGCCATGTTTCGCAACCTTGAATAAAGATGGTGGAACCTCATCTCTGATAAGTACCTGGTTCCCTGAAGCGGGGTTCTAGGGAGAACCAGGCCTGGGACGGCTTGAAGAGAAATTGCCTCTTTGTGCAAATCCACAGGGGTCTTAGCTTCTTGAACTTGATCAGAAAGCCCAACACAATTTGTGATTCATTACTGGAGACCCTAGCCACGCCCTGAAGCAAATGTCAAATTTCACACATTTAATGAACTCCATACTTGAAATATGTGGCCTGTAAAATCTGATTTACACTGCTGTTAAAATCCTTGGTGCCTAAAAAGGAATGTGAAAAGTATGTATTTGTGCTTAAAGAAGGGGCTTTTTTTTTTAGACATTAATTCACTCCAAGGCTTATAAACGTTCCCTAAAGCATTATTTCAATTGCAATATTTCTTTCAGCACCTCAAATTTAGTTACCAACTTTTGAGAAAAGTGGCTGTGTTAGGTCACACACCAGTGGAAAAGTGCCACCATGTAATTGTCAGCTCTCTGGAAGGTAAGCGGAGTTGACAGCTGAGCTGCGGACAGCCCCCCAAAGGCAGAGCAGGGCGTACCTGGCACTATAATTAAAACCTGCCTTAAGTCAACAACAGTGCTGCCATGGTGCCTGGCAAGATGAATTTTTTTTTTTTTTTCAATTCAGCCGCAACTCTTATTCATTGGATGCTACCACCTGGCGTTTCTTTTCTCCAAGGTTCGCCACCGGCTTTGGCACGTTTCAGGCAGGTTCAATACCTGGGGTTGCTGAGCTCCCTAATGACCTCCCTCTGAGGTGCTCTAGGGAGCAGTGGCAACACAACCAACCTTCATGGACACCTTCCAAATTGAAGAGGACACCACGACCCCCATTTTTAAGCCTTACTGGCTTGGAGAAGTCTCTCCAGCAGAACTCATGATCCTTGAGCCAGAGAAAACATGGAGGACCACTCCAGCTTCAGAAATAGCAGGGTCCAAATCTGATTGGTCTTTAGCTAGTCCTCTCTCACCAGTGATTGGTTTAGGCGTGGGCGTGTATCTTAGTCCCGGCCAATGAAATACAAGAGAGACTTTTGGGCGCCGTTTTCAAAGCTGATCAAAAGAGATGGTCTAGAAGAGTATGTCCTCATTTTTCTCAAGTTCCACCAGAGATTCTGAGTCGCCCGGATGTGGAACTCAGTGCCTTCATTTGACGGAACAGAAACTACGGCCTGGAGAGGTAACATCTTGAACAGGGAGTTCAATGGCAAAGCCAAAATTATTACCATAGTGGATGAGTTATTCTTTGGCTACCAAGCATCCATTCATACTTTCTACTTGGGAACACAAAAGCAACCCCTTTGGAGAACTACCGCCTCACCCCCTCTCCCCCACCCCCCCCAGCCACAGTCTGAGAGAACTGTCAGTCAAAACACCACCCTGCCGTGGGATCCAAACTGGGCTCATGAGATTCTCCCACCGAGATTTTGCCTCTCCAGTGAGGCAAGGTGGGGTGGCAGAGTCGGGGTACAATACAGCCGAAGGTGATAAGACAAGCCACACTGACCTCACTGGAGGTGAATTAGCTCCTGCTTCGTGCAGCCCCAGCGTGTCCTGGTTCTTGTCCGTACTAAGCCGGAGTTCCAATCTGTGAGCCACTCCGCATCTTGGCAATAAATTCCCTCTCCCTCTCTCTTGGCTTCACTTTGCCAAGTTCTGATTTCAGTCGTGTGCAACCACAGAGCTGTGACTGATTCAGGATGGCCTTATATGTTCGAGCACCATACCAGGCACGTCCCATATGTCATTCTATTTATTTCTCCCAACAGGTATTATCAGTTAGGGACTGGGCATTCATGCACACAGAGACACATACCCACTCCACAGATGAAAATTCTCAGGTTCAGAGTGCAATATTTCCCAGCATTTCATAGTTAATAAGTTGCCAGGTCTGGAATTGAAGCTCATTTGCTCTCCTTATCTGTGACGTGAGTCTAATTCCACTTAACCCATGTGGTTACAGTGAGGACTCGAGGTAATTCAGGTGGAAGTGACTAACACACAGCATACACACTCCCATTTGGAGCCACATGGCTCTCAGAAGTCTCTCTTTTGAGTGGCATTTCCCCAGGCCCAGGGAGGAGTCTCTCAAGAATGAAGAGCGCTTTCTCATGGATTGATCCAGCAACCAAAAGCCATAGCCCTGGACTTGGAGAAAGAAATCCGTCACATTTGGAACAATGTGGTCTAGGGTACGAGCCACATCCTTAACATCTCTGGCTACAGGAATCCATGATTCTGAGATCTGGAGTCTCACAAGGTGACAAACAGGGATCTCTCTAAGTTGACCTTCAAAGGTCAGATGGCAGCAAGCTCTGGCGTGGAGACAGGCCCAGGGGAGTAAACAGATGACTTTCTATTAGACAATAATACTCGATTCCTACCACCAAGCAGCACCGACCACCATTGTTCATCTTTCCATTCCTCGATACACTGAACCCGTCCTGCCACAGGGCATTTGCACGTGCTATTTCTTCCTCCTTCACATCCGAGAATGCTGGCTCCCCTTATCTTTCGGATTTAAGCTCAAAATCCACCTCTTCAAGGACAGCCTCCCTGACCACCAAATAGTCTAAAATAGTTACACACACTCCCCACCCCTACACTCATTCTGCTCTGGTCAGTCTCCCTAATGTCATCCTGATTTCATGTCATCATAGCTTTACCACTGTGAAATGCAGCTACCATATTTGTTTAGTTCATTTATTCATTTTACATTTATTGACTGCCCGCTATGGGTCACTCTCTTCTAGGTTTTCAGAAAGCAAATCAGCCAAAGCCCTGCCCTCATAGAGCATACATATTAGTGGACGAGACTGAAAGCAATGCTCTAATAGTGCTAAGCGCCTGAAGACAAATACAGCAGGGTAAGGAGCTAGGGAGGGACAGGGCCATAAAATTAGATGGGGCAGTTAGGGAAGGCCTCTCTGAGAAAGGACATCTGAGCAAAGACCTAAATAATGTGTCTGTTTTTTCCCCATCTAAGACAGAAATCCATCAGAGAGCAGGGGCCATGAATTTCACATCTGCAGTGCTCAGAAGCTGCTTGGCACCCAGTAGGCACTCAATAAACATACAAGCCACGGAGTCAAATGGTGCCTCCAGACAGCCAGGGGGTGGGGGGGTCTCTTCCCTCTGAGTGATGACATCCCCGTGATGACTCACGGCTTGAGGCCTCTATTCCATCCCAAGGCTGACTCTGCTCATAATTAGAAAGTGGGAACAGCCACAATGACAACAGCTAGAAAATGTGGCAATTCCCTGGGAACTGCTATGTCAGATATGGAGGTGAGGAGGGTCCTAGGGAATGATGGGCGTCAGAGAAATGGAGCATTCATTCCTCATCTTCGTTGGCATTTCTCAACCCCTTGTGACATGCCATAAAGGAATGCAGCTTGTGGCGAGAAGTCAGGCTGTTGCTTTTACCAGGAGCCTTGAAGTTGAGGATTGAATCAGATTATAGCTCAAAAGAGGCAATACCTCTAAGACAAGAGACCTGGGTTCCAGTCCTGGCCCTACCTCTCATCTAGGAGCTGTGTGACCTTGAGCTAGCTACTGAACCTCTTAAAGCCTTGCCTGTAGAAAAGATTGGAACAGTCTCCCCGTCTTCAAAAAGATGCTGTGTGTGAAGCACTTTGCATATAGCCAGAACTGCTATTGAACCAAGACTCCAGAAACCAGACTAAGAAATGATTTGATGCAAATTAAAACCACAAATGAGATACCACAACACACCTACCAGAGTGGCTAGAATTAGAAATATTGACAATAAAGCGAACAAAATGACACGCTACTGGAGGGTGGGGGTGGGGAGGGGGATTGCAAATTACACATTCAACAACATAAACGCTTGCATCCAAAACACATAAGGAGCTCTCAGAACTCAACAGTAAGGAAACGATCTGATTTTTAAAAATGGGCCAAAGACACAAACACCTCACCAAAGAAGACATGCGGGTAGCAACCAAGCATATGAAAAGATAGTCAATGTTATTGGCCCTTAAGAACATACAACTAAAGTCACGAAGATACACCACGGCACGTTTGCCTGAATGGCTGAAACAAAGGTACTGACTACGGGGCAGCTGGAACTCTCGCGCACTGCTGACTCCAACGCAAAAACGATATGGCTACTCCGGAAAATAGTTTTGCGGATTTTTTTTAAAATGGTGTTACTAAGACACAAGTTACATACTATAAAATCCACCCATTTAAAGTGTACGATTAAATGATTTCTAGTACAAAGCTATGCAACCCTCATCGCAGCCTAATTTTAGAACATTTTCATCACCCGAGAACGAAACCCTATGCTCATGAGCAGTCACACCTCATTGCTTATCCTCCCCAGCCTTAGGCAAACACTAATCTGCTTCCTGTCGCTACACATCCATCTACTCTGGACATTTCATAGAAATGAGACCCTACAATACGTGGCCTATAATGCCTGGCTGGTTTCACTTAGCGTGTTTTTAAGATCCATCCATGATGTCACATGTATCGGTACTTCGTTCTTTTTTATGGCTGAATAATAGTCCAGTATGTGGATATACGACATTTTGTTCACGCATTCATCAGTCGATGGACATTTGGGTTGTTGCCCCTTTGGGGCTGTTGTGAATAATGCTGCTGTGAACGTGTTTAGTTGTTAGGTGGCCTGGTTCAGCTTTTCTCATCTGCATAATGGGAATGAAAACACCCACCTCACAGGATTATGAGGTGTAGGTGGGGAAGCATTTTGCAACTGTCAAATGCCATGACGAGGCAAGGACCACGTTTTTCAGTCAGGTTCCTCCATCTCCCAGAATTCACTCTTGAAACTCGACGACAGTGCCACGGAACTGTACGCTGAAAAATGGTCAAAGTGGCAGATTTTGTGTTATGTATATTTTACTACCATTAAAATAATAATAATAGAACCCTCAATGTCACCAAGGTTTACTGAGCCCTCACCATGGGCCAGTCCCTGGGCTGGCTAAGGACAAAACTGGAAGTCAGTTCCTCCCAAGCTGCCCCCGCAGATCCCCTAAGAGCAGCAACCAGGGAAGAAGCCTCGTCCACATGGGCACCAGCCGCCCCTCCCCCATCACTTTTCTCAAGCCTCATGGTTTATTTTTCTTAACTCGAGCAAATCTGTCTTCCATTCTATTACATAAATGAATTTGTTTTCATGTAAAAAACATGTTTTAAGTGCTTTGCCAAGTCGGTGACTAAAAACTCTCTCCCAAATCCCGTGTCAATGGAGTCTTCGAGAAGTTCCCTTCCTCCCCTGGCCCCATCCACCCCCAGCCCTGACGGGAGGCCCAGCGTGATGGAGGCAGGTTCACTGCCCAGGCCGGCGGGGGGGAAAGGAGCCAGTTGTGCACAGAAAGGCAGAGCACCCTGCAGCCAGTGAAAGGCGGGTGGCTGCAGGGTGGGTTCAAGGTGAGATCTTACCTCTGTGCTCGCCCTCGGGGATTTCCTAAGAACTCTATCCGATGCGTGACCTCAGTGTTGGGAGAAAATACACCTATGAACCCATTTCGAATGTCACAGAGACGATGCCTCCTCCATCAGCTGCCTGCCCTCCCCACGGAGTGATGGCCGTAGCTGCCATTTCTGTCTCTGAGCCTCATCGCTGATCCTCCAAAGTGGGGTTCCCACTCCTAATAGCAGGCGAGGAACCGAACCCCAGAGAACTCAACGAAGCAGCCCCATATCACTTAGTGTGTGTGGGACTTAGTATTCAAACCAAGTCTGCTTTGATGCCAGCTGGGCCCATGGCACAATGCCCCAGCTGCCACCCCTCGAATTCCAGCACATCCCCTAAAATGACATTGCATTCATTTCTACTCCCACCCCACCCCCTATTAAGGCCAAGAAGAAAGGCCATGCTTTTCCTCGTGTCTTTCTCAAGCGTGAGGCCATTTTAGAGCAAAAGTCTCCACGTCGGCATAAGTCAGCCTGGCTAGCAGATTTTCTCTAATTCTGGTGGTGATGAGCGGCCTAATAAAATTATGCTAAGTTATGTGCATAAGGAATCGCATCTTACACTCTAATTATTGGCCACGTCTTTGAGGAATTCCTGTGCAATTTCCAGGGTAATCAACTCACCTCTTTCTTTGGGTCTGATTAGTCCTTGGACCACTAAGTCCCCTCTCAGCTCTTACCCCCCCCCCACCCCCACCCCAGCCCCACTTGAATCAACAGGATTCTGGATGCCATTAGCTACTCCAATTGCCTTTTTAAAAATCTGTTTCACATAAAAGGACAAATGAGAATGAGTATTTGCCCATCTTTAAGACACTAACGACATTCTTCTCCACAGCCTGTTCTCGTTATTATTTCTCTTCAGGAGGAATTTGAACACAGCCTGGGCTCCTGCGCGCAGCTCGTGACTGCAAAGGCTTCCTCTTCGAAATCTGACCCAAGTGGGCGTATTCTAGAAATGTGGCCGCTTCAGAAGAACATGACCCAGTTGCTTTTTCTCTACCTCGTCTCCCTCCAGACTCACCTCCCAACTCTCGAGTGACCAGCTTTCCTGGACTCCTGAACAGTCACCTCCACTAACAGCCCCCCAGGCAGGGCTGACCAGAGACTCTTCGTAGTAACTGCTGGACAACAAGAAGAAACTTCATCTGACGACCTTCATTTAATAGTTAGCACCATTTATGCCAATAAAGTCAAGCAGAAATGGCAGGCATGGGAGTGGGTTGATTCTGATGGGAGGGGTCTCACCTGAGCCACCTTTGACACACTGAGGTGGAAGTGGGGACGTGCGGGGATGGCTCGGTGAGGCAGAGCAGAGGGAGGAAGATGGGGCCCCTCGGATATCATTTAAGAGGGCCAACTTTAACGGTGCTCGTGCGGTTCTCAGGCAAGATCACTGTGGTCTATGAGCCCCGCCTACCTCCCCGCCCTCAGCTCCTTCACGCTCCCCCGTGGTCTTAGCACTCCAGTCATGTGCCCCCAGCCATGTGCCCCTTTCTGCTGCTCCAACATGTCCAGCCTTTCCTACCCCAGGGCCTTTGCACATTCCACTGCCTGTATGTCACTGCCTCTAGAGCTTTCCATGGCTCCCTCCTTCTCATCCTGCAGGCTTCCGCTCCACTGGCCCATCCCTAAGGGGCCCTTTTCTGTTCCCCATCACTGCTTTCACTCTTATTATTCTTATTTGATCATCACCCTCTACCCTCCCCTCACCCTGCCTCGTCTTAGGAAGATATGAGAGTCTGTTGTCTCTCACGCACATACAAGAACATGATCACTATGAAGCCAGGGACCGTCTTGTTCCTCACTGTGCCTCCAGCCCAAAGAACAATACCTGGCACACAGTAGGTGCTCAGTAAATATCTGATGAATGAATGAGTGAAAAAGTCAACATATTCCACATGACCCCTATTCCTCTTTCTCTTTCTGGAGTCTGTCATCTTTCTTGAAGGAAATTAAAAAATATTCCTGGGCTTATCTGGACCCAATAAAAGGAAAAAAAGAACTATTTTTCTCTTAAATCTCTTGAAAACCGACAGCAGAGGCTTGGAACACCAAGTTCTTCGTGTGAGCAAGCAGAACCTGCAGCTGAGTTCTAAGAAATGAGACCTGGCTGGTCTTCAAGCATAGGTTGTGGGGCTGGTGACTTCACTTATGATTCAGTTAGCCCAAATTTGGAGGGGAATCCATTTCAAAAAATCAAAACCTCAATATGGAAAGCTTTGTTTTGGCATTCCCACGAGAAGGCAGGCTTTCTGAAAAGACACTACGTTGTAGATAACTCATCCACAAAGGCCGGGTGGGGAGCGGGGGTGACGAGGGGAAGGGGGAAGCCTCAGGAGCGGGCGGATTTGTCTGCTAAGGCTTCGGATGAAAACTGATCCGGGAATGCGTGATCCTCCAAAAATCCAGCAGCCCCCAAAGTGCTTAAGTTACCCCTCTGACCACAGCCACATGGAAGATGAAATTAAATCCCACGGAAAGAGTTGACTTTTTTAACATTATGCAATGTTGGGGTGAAAAAAAGGGGGAGATATCAGAAAAGAAAAAAAAACAACTCATCTTTTTCCCAGAGGTTAGCAAAGCTATTTCTAGCTTTTAATGATACATCTCACCATCACTTCATGGGTAGTTTTGAGAGGCGTGAAGGCGGGACAGTTCTGTTATGTAACCCATTTAAAGTAGGAAATTAGCAAGTCCTGAATGAATTCTGTTACTGTGCTCCGACTTCTGGAAAGTTTGGAGCGACTACAGTTCTATTTTGAGGTGAGCAAATCCATCATTTATAGATCTCCTCAAATACCACAGGGTTTCATGTCACCCTGAAAAGTTTCATAACAAAAACAGTTAAAGTACGTGGGGTGTTGGAACATTTCGTCTCAAAATCTTATTAGCTTGAACAGTGAGGAGGGCAAGTCTCTCGGTTGCCAATTATTCAAAAATACAAATATCCAAGATCAAATAAATATTCCATTCTCTGCCTCACCCATTTTTTTTTTTTTTTTTTTTTAAGTCCAGCAAAATAGTCTGGTCAACAACATTAAAAGAAATGTCTGTTTTTAACAGAGCTGTTGGCCATGAAATAAATTCTGAAGCTTTGAAAGCAGCGTCTTGAAACAGGGCTGTTGGGTAATAACACTGGGCCTGCCTGGTTGTTGAAAACAGGAAACAGAAATGTCTTTCAATCCTCAAGTTCCCCCTAGTGGCCTGACTGGAGGAGCGTCTGCAAGTTCATGCAATGTCACCGCAGGCAAATGTGGTGTCCAGAGGCTTTGCACCAACATCACACGTTTAAGGAAAAGTACTGTCCCTTTATGGCTCTGGAGCCCATGTCACAAGAACCAAGAGCAAGCGTCCCCGATCTGCCCTGCTGCTGAAAACACAGCTAATGTACAATTCTCTTTCTAATCCATAAACTGAGAACGGCCCCTTTCAATTGAGAACCAATGAGAGGAAACCGGCAGCCCGCACTGCGAAGAGCTATTAATTAAAACCCTCAGCCAGTTGGGGGCATCCAGGGCTGGTTTCTTGAGACACAGGAGGGTATACTGCGGGGCTCCCTTGAGGATGAGAGTCCCCTACAAATGGTAAAACGGACACATGAAGATTCTTTTAGGGTTCCACAGCCCCTCAGCATGTTTGGCCTTTGGGGTCGGATAATTCCTTGTTATGGGGGCTGTTCCGTGCATTGTAAGGTGTCCTACAGAGATCTTAGGCTCTCCTCACTAGGTGCCAGCAGAGCAACAATCTCTGGTTGTCCCTCAGTTGGGACAACCAAAAATGACTTCTGACATTGCCACATGTCCCTTGAGGGACAAAAATCATTTCTGGTTGAAAATCATTGGGTGAAATTACTAAAACATGTCCTCTGCTTCCTATACGACAGCTTAAAAACCTTGTTCGCCTAAAACTTAAGTGACTGCATTCCTAAATGTTCTATCACTTGATTTAAAAAAGGTATCCAAAGCAATCAAGGACTGTGTATATAAATGCAAATCTTACAGAAAATTTTTTTCTATATATCACTTTTGAAATTCTGACACATCTGGAATACACAACAGTACAGAATAATAAATAATGCATGGGTTTGGGATTGGGTTTATTTTTTGCCAAAACCAAAATAATTTTTTTAACTGGAGAAAAAGCTATTTACCATTTATGTACCGTGAGATGCACACAAAGTAGAAGCCTTAGCACTAAAAGCCCTCATTTTGACACCAGAATTCATGTTTCCACACAAATTAACATGACCCCCAAAGGCATAAAGTGCACAAGCTTTATTGGGCGACAGCAACGGGCCACGCTGGCAGACAATGAAAGCAGACCCGCTCAGAAACACGTGGGATCACATGTGTGTGTCATCACAGGATCGAGAACTTAAATCACCTGGGATTTCCTGCTACATTAAAGCACACTACACCAGAGCTCCCTCGAACCCAAAAACGCTGTCCTGGTGAAAACTGGCAACGGGGATGATATACGAAAAGATCCATGATGAGGTTACAGTTAGCCCCATCGCAACAAAATAATAAAAAAATTTAGCCATGATTTTTTTTTTTTCTTTACACCACTTGTCCCCCACAAACACGATATTCACTGACATTGTCCGGTGACATGAAGACTGCACCTTCAGCCACGCTGTGACAGAGAAGATAGTTCTGTCACAGGTAACGCTGTTTTGGCAGAAGAAGGTGCTACAGAACTCGAGGTATTAGGGACACGGCTCACAATGCTACGCTTTTCAGTTCCATCCAAAAACATCACGTGTATTTTTCCAAGATGAAATGGACATAATTAATGGAAATATTTCCTAAGAAGTATATATAAATGGCAAAAGCTTTACATTAAAAGAAGGGGGGAGAAATAAAATCTGTTGTATTTACAAAGTTCCTTCTTCTTTTTTTTTTTTTTAATAAAAACAAAGCTGGGAGTGATGGAATTTTAACCCAAACCAAATATCTCTTCAAAAACCTTGAGATGACATCATACACTCGTACACACACACACACACACACACACGCTTCAAACACACAAAAAAGATTAAAAATAAAAATAGCTGATAACTGTTTGCCTTAAACAGGATGGAGTGAAAGAACGCACAGGTCCCATTTGCAATTTTGGCAAAGGTTGAAAATACTGCCTCATAAAGGCGCGAGGGCGTTGCCATCCCCACCCACGTAAAAACAAAACAAAGTGTAAAAACAAGTCTGGTGGAAGAAAAATAGGCATTATCACCTCAATTTCCAATGAGCACAGAACTCAAACTACATTCAGAAGTTGTCAGAAGAACCTAAATTTTCAGCAGAGGACATAGCGAAGAAAGGGTAAGCGGATATTGGTAAAGATTACTGCTATAAAAAAGCATTTCATTTAAGGAAAGGTAGTCTGAGATCTGGATATGATCATGCTAAACGCGGGAGAAATCCCAGCCCTTGGCCTCCCAGCTCCAAGTGACTGTAAACAGGTGACTGCTCTGTTGTCAAGATGCTCTGGGGAAGCCCTTCACAGCCATCAGCCTCGCTTAGCACCACAGGCAACACACACGTGCACATGCAGGACCTCAAAATTAAAATCAAAACTCTCAGATATAAGAAATCACTCAAAATGGAGAAGTTTGGCCATTTTCTTAGAGAAAGGGAGGAAGAGGGCGGGGGTGTGGGGGGAGAAATCAAACAGATCCCGTTCTCCTCAATACCCCAGCACTCCCATATACACACACCCGTTCCTAAAAGATGTAACAAAAATAATCATAAAATAATAAAAGTGCTTACTCTGACAGAAATGACTAGTGTTGTCAGAAGGAGGGGGGACTCGTAATTTTTACATGAAGGAAGTGTTTCAAAGCTGATTGTGGCCAAGGGGGCCTCTGGCCGCAAATGAAATTGGCTGCCGGAGACTTAGGTCTCATTGAGTTCAGTGGTGCTTCGTAAGTTCTTTCCAGATTGATGAGCCAAGAAAAAAGTCAATAGAATCCTTATGCTTAAGGTTGACGAATGCAAGAGAGTGTCCTGTGAAATAGCTCAGGTGTTTTGTTTATTTCTTGGCCTTCCCCCACGACAAAGATAACCCCTGAAGTGCCCACGTGTGCACTGGCTGTTGGGATTGCAATGCAATGGGTGTGGGTAAGGATCGTGCACTCTCGACTGACTGCAGCTGCTGCCACCTGGGTCCCCGGAGTTTGGGGAGCATGACTGTGCATCCCTGGACACCCGAGGACCCCAGAGGGTGGGGTGAGCAGGCTGTCATTGACAGGGCAGCTCACAACTTGGTGATCTCCACTTGGGCTTCGGTCCCCTTGCCCTTGACTGCCTCCACCAAAGCATGAATGAGACAAAACACAAGGATTCTTTTGGTGGCACTGACGAGCATCCTTCACCTTGCGGGGATGTCTTCCTCAGCCCCTCTTAGAAGCTTCCTCCCTTTGAGATGTCAAATAGTATCTTAGGTGGTGACTTTAAAAGTCAACTCGAGCATCTCGATCGAAGTTGGGAATGAAGGACAAGACCAAAGAGACCACCTGCATTCCCTGTATCTGCTGGAAACATTTAAAATTTCCTAACAAGGGATCCATGGGACCTACCTGCAGGAGCCATCACCTGTCTGCGAACGAGGCCAGGTTCAGGGTTTGCAAACTCAAGAGTGGAACTACTTAAGATGTTCGGTTTCACAGTCTGACTTCTAAGCTGACAGACTGGAGTGCAAATGTCCTACGCCAACATCCTCCAACTCCGCCTTCGAAATGGCATAAAACCACGCAGTGAAGTCGGACTTGCTAGACCTCCTTGAAAGTTCTGGACGAAGGCGCTATTCCTAAATAACCATTCCTTCACTGCAATATACATTCTCTGCAGGTCTTCTCTAGAGGGCAGAAAGGGCGGGAACGGAAAAGGAGAAAAACTACATAACTGCAGAATCTTGAGACACAACAGAAATGATGTTGATAAGCGGTTTACCAGGGCCTCCGACTGCCATTTTATAAAGTTTTTAAAAAGGGCAACATAAATGCACGAGCGCATCGAGGGTGCTCCGAAGGCAAGGAACTGTCGGCTCCTCGTGTCCCCAATTCTCCAAGAGCAGGATCCCCCTCAGGAGTGCACGTCAGCATCCAGGCCGGAGCTCACGCCTCTGAAGCGCACACAGGAAGCGTCATGCTGATGGGTCGAAGGGTCCGTACCCATAAAGGATTAATCACAAATCTAAGATATCAGACGCAGTCAGCTCTTGAAGATCAACCGACTGAACCCTTATGACATGCATGTGTGGCTACAAGGAGTGACTGGAAAACCCAAGAACACCTTGCCCTGCCACGTCTAGTACTTGCAGACGCCCCTCTTCCTCTGAAACGAGAAGCCACAGCTTTATAAGAAACACGCGTGCATGCCCACCATCCCGGTGGGGGAGGGACCTCTGGGACTGGCTGCCCTTCCGCAAGCCCCCCTTGCAATCTGGAGGCCGAGGGACAGAGCCCGGACCCCAGAGCTACAGCCTGGGCCTCCTCCCACGAGGGCTCCTTACTTGACACTATCACCACAAGCGGCAACGTGATAAGAGATGCCCCTGCCTCTGTCCTCGTGTCCTCAATAGTTCCTAGCAGGAAACGGACTTCTGTGGAAGTGAACCATCCCCATCCCTGACCTCTCCGCTTCGGACCCAGGCTCTGAGCCACTTGTGCTACCTCGTCGAAAGAATTCGTTGAGTCTCTTATGACCCCGTCGACACATTTAGGGGCTGTTCGGTGGCACATTTCCTGCTACGACAACTCTGCTGAAAATGGCTGAGGGTATCCCCGGATAGCCGCGGGCTTTGTAATTGTTACCAGGTCCGAACGAAGCAGGATGACACCTTTGAAATTCTTTTACGAGGTGGCAGGTGACGTTAACTCCAGGGCTACGGATGCTGAATGAGATGCAGGATAACACAGGGTTTATGGGGCTCTCCCTGCCTCGCCTCTCATTTGCTTTTTGCTAATCCTAGGAAGCCAGCGCTGCTGAACGTCTAAACAAGCAGGGCTGCCATGGAGACGACACTCAGCATTTCCAAAACGGACGCTAGCGCCTGGATACTTTTTACCAAAGGTCACTGTCTTTCCCCCGCCCCAAACCTACACCAAGAGCTTCACAGTTCTCCGAAACCAGTTTTGAAGAGTGAGGAAGGACGTAAAGAGCACACACACGTCAGGACTGTTTAAAACACAAGAACAAAAACAAAAGATCCTCTACCATCTTCGACGAGACGGAAACTTT
Organism: Pteropus medius; assembly: GCF_902729225.1. NCBI lineage: Eukaryota > Metazoa > Chordata > Mammalia > Chiroptera > Pteropodidae > Pteropus > Pteropus medius. The sequence goes on from NW_024342471.1 coordinate 20,161,315, forward strand.
TATCACATGATCACAAAATTCAAGTCATAAGGAAGCTTGCGCAGTGACCCACATATACATCTCTCGGCTGAGACACCAGTTTGAACGTAGTCACATTCACTCAGATATGAGTCACCAGGGGTCCGAATAGGGCCACGTGGGCACCTCCTGGGAACCCCCGCTCCTGTTTATCCAGTGTCAGGACGCCATGCAGAGCCTCTTCGCGTCCAAACTGCACGTGTGAGCGATTACGGCAAGGTCCACAGGTGGCGGTTAAGATGAACGGAACTTGAGCTCTGTCCTCAGGAAAGCAGAGGCCGGAGTCCCCCCGCCCCTCAACCGAGTGCGCAGCCTACGACGTGAGCTTCGAGTAGCTGGGGGGAGAGAACCGTCTTCGCAGATACTTGAGGATGTAGAGGGGGAGACAGCTGACCAGGGTGATAACAGAGACTTTCCACAGGAACGACAATGTGGCGATGAAGTACACATCTGTAAGCAAACGGGCAGACAGTGGTGAGCTGGCGGAAGGTTCCAGAAGGCGCGTGCAGTCCACAAGCGGCCGTCACAGCTATCACCCAATTACAAACGCATGGCCTCCTCCACCCAGTCTTTAAGGGGACGGACGTGTCACCAGCTACCGGCTTATAAAGGCTGGTAGCCTGACTTCCTCTCTCGGACCTGCTTCTGTAAATCCCTGATAGTCAGTGAAAGGCTCTTTTCAACAACTAAGAAAAGAAAACTATGGACCCAAACAAAACCCGATTCTTACAGGTGTTTTTGATTTGGAATCTGACAAGAGTTTTTCTTCCCGAACACGGCCGCTGGAAAACAGAAAGTAATCCTCAAACGCACACTTCTGCTCCCCAACTTTTTTCCCTTCGTCTGAACGATGGTCACAGAAAGCCGCAGACAGACGTGAGGGTGGCGTGAGGCAGGCTGAGCCCCCCTGGTCAGAAACAGAGTGACCTCGGGGGCTGTGACCTGTGGATAGGCCTCTCCTGCTGTAGGACAGTAAACCCTGCCGTTGCAAGGTCTTCGTGAGAGAGACGTGACAGCTTGTGGCTTTCAACAGGGAGCGGAGGCCACAGTAAACAATTTCCCCCACTGCCTGGGCGTAGGGTGGGGAAAACACGGCTGGCATTGATTAAGCACCTACTAAGTGCCAGGCCTGCGGCCCACCATGTGCTGTTCGCCCAGTCCACTGGCGGGTCCACATCTAAGGTGACCAACCACAGGACCCTGAGGGCAGAACCTGCGTCTTCTAGGCCTCTGGAACCCCCCGGCTTCAAGCCATTGAGCACCCGGTAGGTGCTCACAAAACCCATTCAGAGAGACTTGGGGACAAGTGTGAAACTGTTCTAAGACTGCTTTTCACGAGGGTGCTCCTTTATATTTACCAAACCTTTTTAAGGAGTGTTTGCTGACACATAAAAGACGTGATCAGAGACACTTTTGTGGTGAGGCAGTGTCTCAGCCAAACGATAATGCCAAGTCCCGTCGGCCTATCTTTCATTCATGAACATGACCTACGTGCCTGACATCTGCACAGCGCCAAAGAGCACAGCACAGTGGCCAGCTCCCTGGAGAAACCCACCAGCTCCTCCCTGAATTAAACAGAATCTCCTTCCAAAACAGTGTGGCGTGGTTCTCAAAGAAAACTCTATACTGAGATCATGTCCAACAGCCTCAGTTCCGGAAGGTTGATTGACAATTGCCACTTGTCCCAAGGGCACCCCAGTAAGAATATGGGGGAAGTAGCGTGCAAAGACCTGATGGGCAAAGAGCTCAGCATCCGAGGGCTGGGGAGGCTGCCTTCCTTCCCGAGTTGGTGAGACCTGATGGACAAGCTTTAAATGCGGGGGTGGGGAGGCGGTGTCTTACCAATGAATTCGTGTAGGAACACCAGGGAGGCGATGTAGCAAGCCAGGCTGAGCAGCTCGGCCACCGTCATAAGCCAGTGCCAGGTCTGGATTGTCAGGGCCACCATGAGCAGCTCGGTGAGGATCAGCGACGTGAAGGAAATGGCCACGATGTGCACGAATTCGGACTCGAACAGCAGCAGCGCCCCGTACATGATGGTGCTCCCTGGACACGCGGAGAAAGTCCAGGTGGGGAGAGGCCGGTGTCCCCCACGCAGCCCCCTCTGCTGGGAGCTGACCCTCCCACCCGCTCCCCTCCGAAGGCCCCCTCCTCTGTCACATTCACCTTTGTTTCTTCCCTTTAGACATAAAAGGTGCTACTTGTGAAATGAATGGTGCTCTACGGAGGTTTAAAGAGGCATCATGGTCAAGTTCTCCTATTTCCCCTTTTGACTTTATATAATGAAGAATCTATAATTGCAGGGATGGGGGGAGAGTGAGGGAGGAGGAGGGACAGAGTAACTCTCTGAAGAGGACGGAATGAGGGATAGAAATTTAAATATGTTATCAAAAATGATAAGAGAGAGGTAGTCATAAAAAGGCAGATATATATGAGTCCACTTAAAGGAGTCAGAGTCATAGAGGTGGTGAACAGCCTGGTGGTTCCCAGGGGTGGCCGGGGAGGGGAAGAGGGGGCTTGGACGCTGAGTTTCAGTTTTTTTCAGATGAAAAACTTCTGGAGCTCTGTTTCACGACAACGTCGACGCACTGAACACTACTTCAAAAGAGTTCAGACGGTAAACTGTGCGTTACGTGTTTCTTACGACATAACAGAGGCAACCAAGACACGCAGAGAACTCTGTACCTCTATCGGAAAGAGAAAGGGAAGCGCAAGCGGGTACGGAAAAGTTTTCATCGCGCATGGCAGGGACTGAGTGGATGGTGTCTCACGTGGATCAAAAATACTTGCAACGCAAGACTCATAGTGGCGGGGCGGGGAGGTCCGAAACCCCCCACTGTAACAGGGCTGAAGACGGAAAATGGAGCATCGCTGCTTAGGATCATGAACTTTTATGCAGGATTATACTTTGACCGACTCCTTAAAAACATCCTCCTCGATTTCTTTTAATGACAATTTAACCTCCTGCCAACAAATTCAGCGGTCACTATATGCTTTAATTGTGCACCCGTTAGTAAAAAAAATTATGAACCCAACGCACAGTATATATCTGTAAATTCCATATGTGCAGATGTAGAGAGAGATATTAAGACCACCGTATAAATATGTTATATACATGAAGAAACATGCATAAAGGCAGAAACTCTCAAAAAAGTGAGGAAAAAATAAATACACATAGAGGCTCTGGTATTTTCTTCTCCTACTCCGAGTTATCTTACAAAGGCTCTAAGTCTGAGGAACCACGGAAATAAATGCTTTCCGAAAATTGCAACTTGACCTCAGAAAAAGTATCAGAACGTTCCAGAAAATAATTACTTTTTGCTACGATGGCTAGAACACCTCAGCAGGTTTTGATTCGTATTGGTTATATTTTTCTCTGACTTCATCTCATTAAGCTGACAGCACCACCTCACACGTGGGACTTGCGCTGGGCTGAGCGTTCGCGTCCTGGGGACATGTTGAGCGGGGTTTTCCCCCGGGGGGACACTGTCACGCTCCTTACTGCTATTTTAGGATCCCAGCTTCTTCGTGTTCTACAGGCGACAGACAGTAAAGCTGACCTTGGGGTCAAGGCCAGAGCACAAGACAAAAGGTGGCTTTGCCCTTCCTTACCTTGATAGATGCTAATCAAAACCCATATCAAGAATGTCTTGTAGGATAACGGTCGTCCCTAAACGAGAGAGAGAGGGGACAGGTCATCGTGAATGGCTTGTCCGATGTGCCAGCCCCCTTCCTCCCGCTCTCCCGTGAATGAGATACGGCCACCTGCCTGTTTTCATCAAAAGACGTGGCTTACACATATCCGAAAACATTAAAAAGTTACGTTTTTTTTTAAGAGACTTGCTATCAGATGAGAATAAGCCCACCCTTTCGTAAAAATCCCTTAAAGGCAAATAAATGAAATTATATCCACACCCCCACGATTTTTAGAAGTGTGCACAAGAACATTTCTAGGGGTAGACACGAACGGCAGCTGCAAAACAGAACTGTCGGGGGCTTTTTAAAAAGTTGTTGGTTGGTTTGTTTTCCGTTGATATATTACTGTATTATTTCATATTCTTTACATGTACATATGTTCCTTTTTTAAGGAACAAAGTAAAACTCCCATGCCTTCCTCCCCAAAGCTACCGGAAGTTCAAATGTGCTCAAATCAGATATATGAAATATAAAAGCATGGATGGAGGAAGAGAAGGAAGGAGGGAGGGAGGGGGAGGAAGGAGGGAGGGAGGGAGAAGAGGGAAGGGGTTAGGAGCCCGACGAACCTTGAGAAGATCCTTGTAGAGCTCAGGATACAGCATGGCAACTTCCGACTTGACGTCTTTGTCCAGGACCAGAGAGAATACGGGAAACATGGTGTAGATGGTCGAGTACCTGGGAGGGAAAATCGCCACAGGTAAGACACAGCCAGTGGAGTGTGAGCAACGTGCTCCCCGCCCCCCCGCCCCACCTCTGGAGCCCAGTTTCCATGCATTCACTCGACAATGATGTATGGAGTGTCCATTTTGTGACAGGGCTGGTTCTAAGCACTAGAGATTCAAGATGGAAACCGGACAAAACCATCTGCCCTCAGAATGAGTGAGTCAATAAACAAATCCAGCAAACTGGCTGGAGGTAAGAGCTAAGGAGGCAAGTACAGTGAGGAAGAGGGAATAAGACACGGGGGGTGGGGGGAGGGTGCAATTTTAGAGAGGTGGCCAAGGGACGTGACGTTTGTCAACACCCAGGAAGCGAGGGGGCAGCCATATGCCAATATGGAGGGAAGAGCGTTAGGCAGAGAACAGTGAGCGCAGCACAGCCCCAGAGGCGGGAATGTGTCTGTCCTGTTGGAAGAAAGCAAGGCGGCCAGTGTGGCTGGAGCTGAGTGGGAGGAGGAGAGAGAGGAGATGAGAACCGAGAGGGAACGGGGACCAGGAAATGGAAGGCCAGGTGGCACACGGCTCAGGGGACCCCGACTATGTTCGGCCATGTTTTGTTCACTGTTCCAGAACCTGACAAAGGACTGTCCGTTTTTCTAATTAGAAACAGGCAGAATTCCAGCGCCTCCTCTCAGGTTGAATGGATGAAACATAAGAAGATGGAGGGTGTGCTTTGTAAGACTGTCCCCCGGGTGGCCAGTTGAACGTTCCGGGCCTCTTCATAACCAGGAGCGCACTCGAAATGCATCTCTACCTAGGGCAGGTGGTAACCAAGCCCCGCCTACCTGGGTGATTCAGAGACTGAGTGCATTCTCGGACAAGGTCAAAGGGAGCACCATACATTCCAGGTGAGGAGTGGGGGTGGGCTGGATGGCAGCAGATGTCCAAGTGACACCCTAACGTGTCAGTGGCACATGGCGGTCAAGCTCTCAGGGGGATTCAGTGAGAGAACAAGGCTCCGGCCCACCCCAGAGACCTGACAGCAGGACGTTCTACTGTGGTCAGCCACCCAAGGAGGCTACTTTTCAGACCCCCTTTCTCTTTTTCTAAGACCCAAGGGGATGGCTGAGTCCATGAACCTTTGATCCTGCTTTGGTTGTCAATTAGCCAATAGTCTCTGACTCTCGTGGGCGTTTCTCCCACACCAGGTACAAATGGCCAAGTGCTGTGGACCGCGAGCCTGCTGGCCTCCGCTTCCTCAACCTGGTTACAGGCTCGGCGGTTCAAAAACATTTATTCAAAAGGTTCTAAACTGCATGGCTGGATCTGCCTCGACTGGCGACGTAGGGACTGATGGGTCTTTACACAAGGTTTCTTCTCTTTTCTGCGGCATTTTAGGGACGTTTCATAAAAAAAAAAGTAATGCCTTGCCTGGATTTCCTTACCCGATGATGAGGAATCCTTGGTAGAGAGGAACGGAGGCGAAGTAAAACACGGAGGAGAAGACAGCCTGTGCCGAGGAGGAAGAAGGTGTTACCCAAAATCGGGACAAAAGCCCTACGTTTATGTCCATACGAACGGCACCCAACACATACGGAGCACTTCCTCTACACCCGCACTGTCACAAGTGCGCTCAGCCTCACACAACCCTAGGAAGGAGGTACTGTCATCGTCCCCATTGGATAGATGAGAACCGAAAGGCACAGAGAGGCTAGGTGACTTGCCCGAGATCACACAGCTCATAAGTGACAGAGCCGGGGGTCACACTCGAGGAGTTGAGCTCCAGAGTCCACTCTCAGACCCTCTGTGAACATTTAATCAAGTTCCACGAGCTAGACTCAGCCACACTTTGCATATGAGCTCAGTGAATCTCCAGAGCCACTCACGAGACTGAGTCCTCATGTCATGTGCATTCTACAGAAGGGGAAACTGAGCATGTAAATGGCACTTTGGGACTCTAGTCCACCTGTCTCCAGAGCCCACGCTCCTAGGAGGTCAGAATTACTGCCTTTCCGGGTGTGCAACTGATAAGTTGGCATACGTAGGGAAACCAACATGGAAAACTATCCTGCGTCGTGAGGCTATATACCAGTTCCCCTGGACGGTGGGGTTGCAGAGATGGCTTTACTTTTTATGCTACACGTTTCAGTATTTTTCCAATTTTTACAAATTGCAATTAGACAAAAGCAATAAAGGTAGTTACAAGTCTTTACAAATCTTTACTGCCTGATTGGGAATCTATTAGCTATTGGCAGTGAAAAATAGGCTGGGCGATCAAATCCGGCCTGTGCTCTGTTGCTTTCTTCTCTGGACATCTACAGAAGGAAAGTGGTCTCCAGACTAATTTCTATTAGTATAAAGCCAAAGGGAGACCAGAGACAACTGCCATCTGGAGGCTTTTTAAAAACGGAACACAGGGAGGAAGGCTGAGCAGACCAGTGATTAGAAAGGGTGTCTAACCAGAAATGTCTCCCTCTCATCACCTGTTATGGGTGTTCACTTGGCACCAGGCCACGGTCATGAGCAGCTGTGGCTGCACCCTGGTCGTGATTTCAGAATTGAAAGTTAACAGCCACTTTTCAAATGACCTTTCATCCAGACTGGACCGCTGCAGAGAAAGAATGGGTGTACAATGTCGAAAGCCTGGTGTCTAGTTTTGCAAATCGACATCAAGAGCCTCTTTGTCTAAAAGGGTAGGGCTGACCGTTAAAAGCCTTCATCTTGGAAAGAGGACGTTGGGGAAAATAAAAACGCTATGTCCATATGTATCGAAGACAGATGCCAAGGTGCAATGCTAACGGGGACTTGTGCTCAGCCAGCCATTTTCAGCACAGTGGACAGGGGTCACGGGCATTTTTCCTGCAGGACAAAGAACAATTTCTCCTCGTGGGATATTTTTTTTCTGAATCGATGTTCATGGCATTACAGAAGTCAGCTCATCTAGGCCAGCTCTTATGTATCGGCCCAGGGATGAGCTGATTAATTGCCCAGTGATTAAAACCGTAGGACTATCCAGTTCGTTTGATGAGCTAACATAAATTATAGTGAACCATACCAGCTGTTTAGATTTACATCATGTTGATGAAAATCACTTTAAGGCTCCTACACTCATAAATGCAGTAGATATTAAAAACATACAGTCACCCCCAAAGGGCATGGATGAGGCCAGTGGAGGAAGAATTCTCATGAGCACAGAGCCGCATTGCCCGATGCATTCTCAAAGGCAGCCTAGCACGCCTTCTGCCTTTCACGTATGATTAATCACTTCCCCCGCAAATTAAAAGGTCACCTTATTTTACATATCATCCTGTTTTGTTTTTGTTCATCACGGTCAGGATGCCTTCAGCACCTGATCCCTTATAAAACTCTGTTTTTCAAAGCAGCCATGTTCGAGAGGCGAGGGAGGTCTCGTCATCCCCGTTTCACAGGTGCAAAGACTGAGACCCGGGGTAGCAGACGACATGCTCAAGGTCTCACGGATACAGCAAGTCCTCACTCAACACTGTCGACAGGTTCTGCGACTTTAAGCAACAGGACGTACACCGACACCAATTTTTGCCATAGGCTAATTGGCTTAAAAAGGAGTTAAGTTCCCACGGCATCTCACCAACACACGTCATAATGAAATGACGTTGAACAAATCGGTATCATTCAAGGACCTATATTCTCGCCTCTGGGGGTGTCCCCACCTAAATGCTGACGGAGGAAAATCAGTGGACAGTTTTTCAACACCTAAAATGTTTTCTTTCCTTCCTTTCAGCCTTCTTCCTAGTACACAGTTAACTGCTGCAGCCCGCTCTGCATCACAGATACCCAAGGACGAGACCTTGATGAAGGGCACAGGGAGGAGTCCCCCTGCCTGAACAGACTAAACCCCTGAGGGACACTGAACTATTTCCTTACCCTGAGCCTGGGACTCCCTACCGGCAAAATGGGCACAGGCTACTGTGAGGATTGCACCAGACACTGTATTGTGAACTTAGCCAGACACCCAGCATCTAGAAATCACTCAGAAAGAGCAAGTGAGCCTTCGTTTGTGGTTACCCTCTGTTGGCCCTTATTTCTGCATGTGGAAAACTCGGTACCCACTCGGCATTTTACGCTGTGTTTTTTTTTGTCTCTAGCGAGCCAATTACAAAAACTCGCTCCCAATGATAACAACTCTGGTCATTTACGTGACACCCATTTCGTGCCAAGCACTGAAAGGCAGCACTGCCGATGTCCACGTGCACTCCACACGGCAGACATGGTCTTCACCTGCTAGGAGAGGAAAGACCTCATGCAATCTGCGGTCCATCAGCTGCAGTGTGGCCGCGCGCACCTGTGTAGAGATGCCAGCTGCACACCCACCTGCATGGTGCTGATACAGAGGCTCCTGTGAATCACGAACTGGCTGAGGGCGGCCGAGCGCTTGTAGCTGTTGCGACCGTGTACCATGAGCAGCCGGCCAAGATGCTTGAACTGAGTGATGGAGAAGTCCGAGGCCAAGGCAGCCTGTTTTCCTTCCTAAAATCCAATGAAATCGGGCACCGTCAGAAGCACGAGAGGTCAAGGAAAACACTTTTTTTTTTTAATTGAAAAAGCAAGACACTGTAAGGAGATCTTTGAAGAACTTCAATAAAGAGACTCTTTGGTTTCAAGCTATACACAGTTGGTGGTCCCAGTCTAAATTTGATTTTAAAAAGAGGAATTTATTTAAATAAAAAACATTCCGAATCACAGTCATAATTTGGAGGTCAAATGGATCTAGTATTAAGCCTGAGGCTAAGGCCCGCTCCATAATGTGCATCAGAAGCAAAGAGTCATTCAAAGATGGATGTTTTACAGCACCCGGTCTCCTTAAGAGTTAGTTAAATGTAGAGCGGGGGAAATCAGATGCTGTGAAGGGTAGTAAATGGGACCTTCCTGAACACACAGCTTTGCACATTTACAGAAGTGGAAATAATTTATAGTGCAACCATATAATAGAATTTTGTAATTGTAAAGTCATATAAAGGTACACGACAGATGCCATGCGCAGGGCAGACGGACATCAGGGCCCCCGACGTGACACAACAGGAAGACACAAACTCCCCTTCGGTGCTACTCACACCAAAAACACAGAACCTGCAGTAAATCCCTCTGACACAGAGACATCATGGGACAGTCTACATCTGTCCTGAACGCTTCAAAAACATCGATGGTGTTATAAACACTGCCCCCCCCCAAAAAGAAAAGACGGAGAAAAGTGTTCTAAAGAAGATTAAAGAGACATGAAGACATGATAATAAATGCAATATGTGATCCTTCACTGGTTGCTATGATTTTTTTTTTCTTAAAAAAGCATTTTGAGGACAACTGAGGAAATTAGACTATGAAAATTATGTATTATTATTATATCGACATTACGTTTGGAGAGAGAAATAACGTTTCTTGCGAAGAAAAATGGCCCTTGTTCTTAAGAGGTCCACGCCAAAGTATTTAGGGGTACCATATCTGCAACTGACTGTCAACTGATTTGGGGGGTGGGGGCGGAGACAGAGAATGTGGCAAATGTTAGCAAGTGGTAAATTAAAGCAAAGAGTAGACAGGAATGCATTGTTCTATTTCAGCTTTGCTGAAGGAGTGACACTTTTCAAAATAGAAAGTTTGAGGGAAGGTAAAAAAATGATAGATCTACATGTTCTGACATGGAAAAAAATCCAAAATATCACAGATTTAAGCTGAATTAAAAATGGATAGTATAATGACTTTAATTTAAAATTGTACATGAAATTGTATATGTGCATGTGTAAGATGTGTGTGTGTATATATATGTGTGTATATATATGATATATACATACCCGTAACCAATAATATACGCACAGGCAAAAATTCTGGAAGAATAATCAATGTGACTAGTTTGATGCAGCTATTTAAAAGAAAGGATGTATTTTATCCATTTCTAAACTGTTTTAATTTTTTACAGTGACTTTTACTTATTCCTTTTATACTCCAAAAAAAAAAGGAATATGATTTTAAGGGAAAATGTTTCAGTTCTACATAGAAATGTGTAAAGAATTCTATTAAACTCAAGTGTGCATCTTAAAAACCTCCGTTAAAGGAGCCTCATATAGACGTCAGACTGAACATCTCATTCAAAGATCAGTTATCTGTTAACAAAACTGTCAACTTGGATGAGAATGTGAAAACCAGGACGGGTGGGAAAGGGAAGGGGCCCGCGGAGTAGGCGAACTCACGGGGACGTGGAAGGAAATGGACAAGGGAGCATCCCCCGGCCTCGCTCAGGGCCCCTGTGCTCTTATTTTACACACAGTTCTAACGAAGTCAGTGACCACTATTCTTGCCGAGACTCATTTAGAGCCGGAGTCCCCAACCCCCAGGCCGTGGACGGGTACCAGTCCGTGGCCTGTTAGGGCCACACAGCAGGAGGTGAGCGGCGGGCCAGCGAGCACGGCTTCATCTGTATGTGCAGCCGCTCCCCAACACCAGCATCACCGCCTCAGCTCTACCTCAGGTCATCGGGCGTTAGATTCTCCTAGGAGCACCGGTCCCTGATACCACAAAGGTTGGGGACTGCTGCTTCAGAGGGCACAAATTTAGAACGAGCAGAATAAACCACGGGAGGCAAGCACGCAGTTGACAAGGGAAGAGACAGAAAAACTATGCTCTAACACACACTAGAAATAACTGTGGCTGTCGAGGCCTTTTAGCGAGGGGCAAACCGTGCCACCCTCTTCTACAATTCCCAAGAGGTCAACATTCATCTGTAAGACACAGCGGAATGGATTCTGACTTCCAGGTCATGAGACTAGGTAATTAGGATGCATAGTTCCTTCTGTTTCACGCTTCTAATCTAGCAGCACGAAAGCTGTGTCTTTGAGGAGAAAGAAACCCCAGTGAGTGGAGCAGAGTGGCCCCCAGCCCGGCGACACAGCACCTACCACCTTCGCTCCAAGCGCTTGGCGACAGGTGGCCTCCCCTCACGTGCTCACCTTGCCCTCGACGCCCACGCCGCAGTCGGATTCCTGAATCATGCTGACGTCATTGCCTCCATCACCTGAGGGTCACACGGACCAGAGAGAAAAGCCGGGAGATGGGGGAGAGGCGAGAAACGGGACCCCCACATTTCATTCTGGCGTTCCGTGATCATACGTGTTCTCCCTGCGACGAATGCTTACTAACTGCTTTTTCTGCTCTGCTCCGTTTAACCACGCCACGCTGCGGTATCGGGCTCCTATTTTACAGAGGAGCTGAGTCACAGGGACCAGGTGACTGGCTGAGGGTCCCAGCCCCGCCTCTGAGCCGCGCCATGTCACCACTTATCAGCACTGACGGACATCGCACCTTTGAACGTTTACTGGGCACTGTGGCAATGAGCACTTTTTAAATGCCACCCCGTTTAATCCTCGCACGCACCCCTGGAGGAAAACACTGTGACTACTCCTTTCTTTCTGCCAATGAGCAGACACAGACTCGGACGGGGGAAGGAAGCCACTGGGCACCCGGCCAGCGAAAATCAGCAGAGCAAAACCCAGACCCAGCTCCTCGGTGTGTGGTCTTCACCCCGCCTCTCAGTGCTGCGTCCCGTCCCGTGTCACTGGCAGAGGAACTGCAAGCTAAGGAGAGGAGCCCCCGGGCAGCCTTATCTACTCTTTCTCAAAGGGAAACAGTAAAAATAATAGTTGTAACAAAAAGAGAGCCAAGTCTGTGTGGGGAGGACACCGCGGCCCGAGTAAAGTAGCCTGGGGAATCCGAAGAACATGGCGGCGGGGTCCAATCATCCTTACAGAAAACTGATCCCGCCCGCCACGGGGACAGGGCCTGGCAGCCACCTACCGACGGCACAGGTGAGCTTTCCTGTGCGTTCCTGGAGCAGGCGCACGATCTGGGCCTTCTGGGTGGGGGCGCAGCGGCAGCAGACCACGGCCGGGCACTGGCAGGCCAGCTCCATGAACTCGTACTCATAGTACTTGAGGCAAACCTGTTGGGGGCGGCGAGGCGGGTGGGTCGGCCAAGGTCGCGTCCCCCACGCCCGCAGGAAGGGGCATGCTCCTGGGAGGACCCGCCTGGCGAGGTCCCTGCACCCACCTCCAGGGAGTCCCCAGAGATGACCAGGGCACAGTCATGCTTCCTGCGGAAGGCATTCAGCTCGAGGTGGGCCTCGCCGCGGTTGGTCACCTGGAAGAGAAAACAGGGGTGTGGGAGGCCTTGCTCTCCACAGAACAAACAGTGGCTTCCTGGAGCCGGTGTGAAGACAATGGCCACGCCAGCCAAGGAACCCTGCCCCTCCCCTGCCACCCGTGCCAAATCAAACCCTGTTATGATTCTGGGGGAACTGGGACAGCCCGCATACCAACCGTCACCTTGCATTTCCCCCAGGATGGCTGTGACCCACATAAGAAAAGCAAGAGCTAAAACCAACTGCGCCTTCTTCTGTGCCAGGCCCTGCGGTCAGCGTGCCTCACAGATCGTCCCCATTTACTGCTCACGAGGACCCAGCAGGGTGCCCAACAGTGACAGCGCACTTTACTCGTGAGGGAACGGAAGCAGCCTGCCTAAGTGGCACGGCTAGGATGCCCTGGAGCTGGCAGTGGCAGCCAGCAGGGATGGCCAGCTTTTCTGTAAAGGCCCAGATGTTAACTACTGTAGGCTCCGTACACCTGACGGTCTGTCACAGCCACGCAACTCTGCTGGGGTAGTGCCTGAGTGGCCTCAGACAGTATGTAAACGGATGGCTGTATCTGCGTTTAAATAAAATTTTATTTACAAAAACAGGTGGCCAGCACGTGGGCCACAGCTTGCGACCCCTGAATTCTAGAACATACAGTCGACTCTCATTATCTGCGATCGTCACATTCTACAAAGTCACCGTGAGCACTGAATGAGTGAACAGTAAACCACTGCTCCTCGGGGACACGCAGGGCTAGCTAGGTTCCTGCCAGCCTCTGGCCACAATGTTTTTGTCAAGTGATCAATAGATAACCTGGTTTTACATGCGTTTCTGTTTAAAGGCATCTTTTAAAAATACACGTTGTTGACTTGTTATGATGGAACTCATGGCCAGCAGCGCTGGAACGCATGCCTGACCGAAGCTCATCTAACACACATAGTATCTCTGTGGGGCACATGGCCACCTTCCTGAACTTCAGCCCTGTGCTGGGGGCCATTTTACACAGCGAAGTTGCCAACAAAGAGCACGAAAGTGAGGGAAAAAGTGGCATTAAGTAGACCGTGAAAAGGACATTTGTGTACAGCATGAGAGTTGAACGAGACAGCAGGGTGCCACCTTGTCTGACCTCAGCTGGAACGCGCACCTGTCCATAAGTGACTCTGAAAGCACCGAGGGTGAGCAGGCAAATGCGCAAATACAGAATCCACGAGGGTCGAGTGTATCTGCCTCTCCGCACAATGCCATTTGTGCTGTTCCCAAAACTACTGGATTTCTTGAAGCTTCTGTGTGCCATGGACCAAAGGCAGGGGCGAGGGGCAGATCGCCCAAAACATTTAGAGCCCCTGTAGTTGTCTGGCACAGTGGCTCTGATTTCGGATACATGGGACAGGTGCATCCTGCCCCATAGGGTGCCCAGTGCTCACCTCCCAACTCGGCGAGGCCAGTCACAGCCCCTGGCTTCCGGCCTCGGAGTGGCTCCTTCTGTCGGCACTGGTTGGCACAAGTTCTTGCCACAAGGGCAGGAAATTTCTCATGTGCCCATGCAACACACCTCCTTCTAAAGGCTCCTAGAGGTATTCCTTCAGGAGGGCACACAGGACAACACCTGTGATCTGGAATTTATTCCTTAACCGAGGACTTCAAGGGAATCCTGGACTCATAGGTACAGTTTCGCATGTAGGAGCTTACCCGCATCCTACCTCTTGTCAGCTTCTCAAGGGACCACGACTCCCACCAGGTTAAGGGCAGCGTTAACCCCGGGCTGTAACGAGGTGTCCTTGAACCACCCCCGGAAGGAGCCCGTTAGCTTCACCTGGGTCATTAATTCCACCCAAACGAACGACGGAAGCCCTGCTTCCCCCGAGCTGGTCACTGTGCTTCTCCCTCCCCTCGTTAGGGGTTCACTCGAGGTTATGAGGTTACGGGGCAAACGGCGGCATCACCCCCACGAGACCCCAGAGCAGAAAACGCTTTACCAGCCGAAACACGTGGATGTCCTGGTTTCTGGTCACCAGATGTGCATTCTTCGCTGTGCACGTAGCTGTCTCCAGCTTGTCCCCCGTCAGCATCCAGACCTGAAATCATGGCATGAAAGGGGTCCTCTCTGTCAGTGTCCGAGGCCGGCCCGTCACCTACGTCAGCTGAGTTTCCAAGAACATTGAGCTGAACTTGGTATGCCCCATTTACTTCCTCGAGGCTCATGGTTGTCCCCCATGCACCGCAGGAAACACCCAGTTCAGGGGCTTCAGGACACCAAGTGACCACTGCTGGTGGCATCAAAAGCTGGTGTGATGCTTTTCATACCTTAGACCCTAATCACAAAGCAGAAAACCGTCTGGCCACACACTTCAGGAGATATCATGAAGCGAGGCCTCTGACCTCATAATCCCCCTTCTGGGAACTTTTCTTAAAGCAATAAATAACCTCAAAGAAGGGGAAGCCTGCTGGGATGAGGGGTCACTTCCGTGTCCGACAGGAAACACTGACTTGTGACATCACAGATGGTCTCGCTGCGTGGCTGGAAGCCCCGTGCGTAATCTCGCGAAGGTTAACCCTGACTCTAAAACCACGTCAAGTTCTTCCACACCTCCTAACGAATCATTCTGCACATCACTGCTGCGGGCTCAGAGAGAGTAGGTGACTTGCCCCAAAGCCACACAGCTAGCAGCTGTCCCAACCAGAATCCGGGTGTTCCAAGTCTAAATGGAACGTGCTTTGTACTCTGCTGATTTACCCTTTAGCACTTTGTTCTCTTTGCTCCCACCAGGGAGGGGCCTTAGAGCCATCAGACAAAAGAACTCTGGGCAGAGAGGAAGTTTAGGAAGGAAAAAAACGCAGCTTCCCACGTGCCCGCCATGCCAGGCGCCCAGCGAGCGCTGCTCAGACGCAGTGTGTTTTACCTTCGCCGTAACTTTATGAGGCAAGAAAAGGAAGCACTGAGGAGCCAGGCCACTGACCAAGGGACACAGAATTTGTCAGTGGAGAGGCAGGACTTAAACCCAGGCAGTACGGTGGCCGGGATGAAGGCCCCAGGCCCACCTGGGGGCCTTGCCTCTGGGTTTGGCCCTAATGCGTGTGAGCCTTCTCCCTCAACGTCCCACCTGGCCTCAAAAACAAGACTGTTCTAAGTGGTCCCAGTTTGGTGCCAGTTTTCAGGGTTTTTCTGTGAGAGAGCACATGCCAAACACGGAGCCAGGAGGCTCAGGTTCTAGAAAACCCCCAGAAGTCATCAGCACACCATATGGCTCGTGTCCCACGTTGAGACAATAGGAAAGAAATACAATAAAGACAATAGGAAAGTGCCCAGACCCGAGCCCCATTCCCGGTGCCACACGTCCCCGTGGGAGAAGCTGGGCAGTGCGGCCACCCCGCTCGGCCTCGGCTATTGCAGTTGGAAAGGGGCCACGTGGGGTGTTTTCGAGTTCTACCCTCTTCCGGCCTGCGAGAGGCCATACCCTAGACCCTAATCACAAACCACCTGGGCCCCCCACATTCCCCCTCCCCTCCCATGTAACCAGGGAAACCAGAAAGAGAAGTCCAGTCCACGCTCAGTAAAACAGCTCATCACTGGGAGAGAATCATTTTGAAGAGGAGAAAATTCTCAGGACCAAGTCAGGAGCAGAAGCTGGAATCTCCAAAACTCCGGGAGGAGAGGTCTTAGAAAGGGTCAGCGACGAATTTTAAAGACCACTATGCAACAGGAAGTGGCCCGTCTGAGGTCAGACTGTTTGGCCCGTCTGAGGTCAGACTGTTTTCCCAAAACTGGGATCTCGCTGGCAATTTCCCATGAGCCAAAGGTCCATGACAGCATTCAATTTACAAACCTCCGTGGAGCTCCTTTATTATGGCGGGCCCAATCCGCGTGCTCACATGGCCCCGCTCACAAGACTTTTGCCAAATGCAGGCCCAAGGGTGCAGTGAGAGCTGCTCTGAGGCGGAGGCAGGTGGCAAACGTGCAGGAACAGGGTTTCAGGAGCTTGGAGCCAAGGAGCCAGCTGATCCTGTGCCACGGCCCACTAATGTGGAGCCTGCTCCCCGGCGCCCTCTCCTGGCCTCTCCCCATTAAATGAGTGGATGCAGATTTTGGGGCCCCAAATAGTAGAGTAGATGTAGATGTGGATGTGGATGTT
>NW_024342471.1:20179771-20223452 GCF_902729225.1 Pteropus medius
TATAGGATGTAGATGTTGATGGAGATGTAGATGTAGATGTAGATGTAGATGAATGTAGATGTAGATTAAATAAATATAAACATAAACATAAACATAAATATAAATATAAATATGGCAGTTCGTTGGGGCAGGCAGCCACTCTGTGGGGTGGTCACTCATTCACCCAGACCAAAAGAAAGACAGCTGGCTGGCCGGTCACTCAACAGGAATACAACAAACACCCTAAGCATGCTGGACGTGGCTTAGTACTGAGGGATAAGGAGACACATGCAGTCCTGCCTTCATGGAGCTCGGCCCGGTGGGGGAGATGGCCAGTGACAGCAAACATGCGAGACGTCTTCCGAAACCAGGGCAGTCAGGGCGGGAAGTGAGACAGGGCCACAGACATGGCCCCCGCACTCCTGGCTCCCTCTACAACAACGTCCACCACTCTCCCCTCTCATTTTTACACTCTGCTGAAGAGAGAACTGGTCTAATTCCGGAACTCATTTCCGTGTGGCGAGTCATGTGGCAGCCGGGTCGTAGGCAGGTCGCCCTACCTTGATGCCCGCGTTCCTCAAGATCTCCAGAGTGGGCCTCACGTCCGCCTGCAGCTGGTCCTCCACGCCCGTCAGGCACAGCAGCTCCATCTCCATCTCCAGGCTCTCGATCACCGTGGCCACTTTGAGAGAGCGGTCGTGCACACTCAGCTTGGCCTGGACATAGCGGGCCTGGGACACACCAGGGGACACGGTCACAGCTTAGGGTGGGGAGGAACGAGGCTGGCTGACTGACTGACATGGAGAGCAGAATAGGCCGTGCCTGACCCCAACATGGCACGTGGGAGGGGGGGCTCAACGGGGCGAGACGGGGCTTCTGGCCTCCTTCCAAGTGCATCAGCCCAGACCCTGGAGCTGAATAGAGCCGCGTTCCACCCTCAGTTTGACAGTCACCTGCCGGCAACTTCCAGAAAGTCACTTAACTTCTCTGAGCCTCAACTGTTTTCATCCATGAAGCAGCAACAACAGCCCCAACCTCGTTGGGTTGCTGCAAGGATTGGGAAGTCAAGATCAAGAAAACCAGTAGATTCTCCCACACAAAACACACGCCTCGTAACCAAGAACCCTTGACCACTGCTTTCCCTGAACACGAGTCCCACTTCTGCAGACCGTCCACCCGACCCCTCTGCTCATCCCTCTCCAGCCTGCTGGCAAAGACCTAGATGAAAATCAAAACCCCCCAATGGGCTGTCAAGAACTTATGCCTTTAAAATGGAAAGGGAGGTAGAATTGATCAGGGCTAGAAATCCTGTTAAATAAAACTTTACAAAGAACTCGAACGCGGAGAAGAGGCAGACCCAAGGGCGGTCCCTCTGGGTGGAGCAGGACAAGGGCCCCAGGCCTGTCCCCCCCTCTCACCTCTCCCTTCCTCCTGCCTCTGGCTTTATGCCAGGACTGGGGACACCACAAGGACCCTTCCCCTCAAGGGACACAAAATCTATGGGACAAGATGACAGTAAAGACGACGTACTTATCCTTGGCTGTGAAAGTCAAAGATTTAGTTCAACTCCATCAATATTTTACAGCTTAAAGAAAATCAGGTCTCCAAGAGGGTGATTCATTTCAAATTTTCCAGAAGGTATACTATATGCCGATGGCTATCCTACACATTGGCCATACAAGAGCCAAGCAGAATGACAAAGTGTCCGCTCTCAAAAAGATTTTATTCCAGAAAAGAGATTAAGAACATTACACACACACACACATACACACACACACACACACACGCAAGGTCATTACAGACGTTGGTAAGTGTAATGAAGAAAGTCAAACGGGGTAATGGGTAAAGAGTGATGAGGTGGGGCTGCCTGGGATGGGGAGTCCAGGAAGACTTCTCGGAGGCGGCGGCATTTGAGCTGCGAGCCAAAAGAAGCGAGGGAGTGGGCTGTGGAGCTCCGTCAGGGAACAGTGAGTTCCGGGCAGAGCGAAGAGCAAGTACAAAGGCCCCGGGGCAAACGTGAACCCGGCGCCCTCCGGAACGATGTCAGCGTGGCTGGAGCCCAGTGAGCAGGGGCAAACGGGACGGGGATGTCGGGGAGGTGGGCGGGGCTGAGAGGGTGCTGGAACGGCCACAGAACCACTCACTTCGAAGTCCTGATACTGCTCCTCGGCTAGAGACTTCTTCGCCACCACGAGCACCCGAAGCCCTTCTCGTGCCATATTTCCACACTGAAAAGAAGATCGCGGTCAGCGGATGGCCACCTGAGGGCCCCCGAGCCCCCGGCTGGAGCCCAAGGGGACAGGCCCCTCCCAAGGGGCCAGCGAGGTGGCAGATCGGAACGTCACTGTCCCCTAAAGAAGTCTTCCCTGGGAAAACCCCCTGCAGGGGAGGCTGCGCGTGGCAGCTGCGGGCCAAGCACGGCCTCCATGCCGTCGTCTGTGACCGGCACAGCGTGCGTTCCGAAATTTAAGTCAACATTGTAAGATTGCACCGACAAAGCTGAATTTCAGGCTTGGTGGAGACATTGCACCTCTGACAAAAGCGTTCCCAAATAACGACCATCGATGATGGCTGCAATGCGGCTGCTTGCCCGTGCCCGTGCTCCCAGAAAGCATAGCTGTCGAGTGGAGAAGCCAACACATGGAACACACAAAGTGTGACCCTGTCGGAAAACCCGTCCCGGCCAGTTTTCATTCATTCAAGGTACCTGCCTGGCCCCAGTGGGCACTGGGGTTTGCAAACTCCCTAAGTGAAAATATAATGTTACTGGAATGCAACACGTGAACTGCCCACTGGGAGCCCAGAGATGAAATGTAAACGGCCTGACAGACCTGAGAGCTTCCGCCCTCCCTACTGCTGCAGACTCCTTGGGTCACAGACCGAGATGGGCAGCCTGTGATGTGGTGGCCCCCAACGATCCCCACCTCCCGGCACCCACACCCTTGTATAATCACCTCCCTCGAGTGTGTGCCAGACCTAGTGACTTTCTCCCAACTGAACGTGGTGAAGGCGAGGGGCGGTCACCTTTGAGAACAGGTGACTTCCGTCTGTTCGTCCTTTCCCGCGCCCTCGTTTGCTCACTGTGACAGAGCCAGCTGCCACACGGTAAGCTGCCCTATGCAGAGGCACACGTGGCAAGGGATGTGGTGGCCTCCAGCCAAAAGGCCAAACAGCCGAATCCTGTGCACGACCACTGAGTGCAGCTGGATGTGGGTCCCGCCCCCGCTGAGTCTTCAGATGAGACCCCAGCCCAAGCTGACAGCTTGACCGTGGCCCACGAGAGACCCTGAGTGGACGACCCAGGCAAACTGTGCCCAGATTCCTGGCCCACAGCAATTACGAGAAATAAAGGTGTGTTATGCTAAGCCACAATGTTTTGGGGTGATGTGTTATGTCGCTGCAAATAACGAATACAGAGACGCACCTCGCCACCCCGTGCAAGGGGACAGCCTCCAGAACGTGCCACCGAGGCCTGGGTTTCCCTCTCCGGATCACACTCACCTCTTCCTCTAGCCAGTCATTGTACCGCACGATGCCGGCCATGACGACATCCGCCCCCTTCATGTAGAACGTGATTTCCCCAGTGGATTCATCCTAGAGAGGGGCAGGAAGGCACGAATAACCAAGAGGAACCCCACTCTGCTCCGGTGCCCACGCCCCACGACAGACGGTAACCACAGCGTGCTTAGCGGACGGCAATGTCTTTTCACTCGGCCAGAGATAAAAAGCAAGAGGGGGAACCTTCACTCCGGGGCAAAGGCCGCAGAAAACAGAAGAAAACGCAAAGCATTCAGACGATTGTTTAATTGTGAAAGCAAGATCAAAAGTGTTTAAGACCTCTGTTTTTACAGTGATGGACCGCCACGCTCTCAGATAACTTTCCATCAATGTATTGGACCGTCGGTATCACCACACTGTGGTCCGCCCAACGGAAATGGGCAGGAAGATAATTATCTAGACCAGGACTTCTCAGCCTTGGCACCACGAACATTTGGCTGGAGCATTCTCTGCTGTGGGGGCCAGCCTGTGCCTTGGATGATATTTTGCAGCATCCCTGGCCCTCTACCCACTAGATGCCAGCGGCACCCGTCAAACAAAATGTGGCAAACGAAATGTCTCTAGACATTAACAAATGTCCCCTGAGAGGCAAACTGTCTTAGTTAAGAACTTGCTGATCTAGATAATTCCAAACCTCTATGTGTACCTGAGAACTTAGCCTAGAGATCAGAGGACCCAGATTTTCAGTTCGCACTGACCAAATTTTCTGGGGAGCGCGTAAAACCACTGCACAGGCATCAAATGCTTGGACCCGGCACCAGCTCCTGGCTGATTCCCCACTGGACAAGCTACTTCTTTTCTCTAAACCTCAGTTTCCCCATTGGGAAAACAGGGATACTAAAAACTCTTATCGCATAGGTTTTTGTGGCTTACAAGAGATCACCTACGTAGAGCACAAAGGGCCAGGTACACAGAAGATGCTCACGTAGCGTAATCATTCCTGTTCGGGTGACAGCAACTCCACAAGTCCCTAAGTCACATTGTATGTGGAGAACAAGACTGATCAACCGAGAGGTTCTCAATGGGGCGATTTTGTCCCCCAGGGGATATGTGGCAATGCCTGAACACATTTTTGGTTGTCACGACCTGGGGGAGAGGGGGTTGCTGGCAACCAGTGGGTAGAGGCCAGGGATGCTGCTGAACCCCCTACAATGCATGGGACAGCCCGTGACACAACCAAGAGTCATCCGGCCTCAAATGTCAATATTGTCAAGGCTGAGAAATCCTGGCTTTGAGAAATGATGGTGAAATCGCTGGTTCTTGTCCCCTGACTCTTTCCCACGATGTCCCAAGATGCCCATCACGGGAAGGCTGGAGGCAGTAGAGATGGGCAGCGGGACTGAGCAAGGCCATCACCGCCTCGTGCCTAAATTTCGCTCCCCTGGAAAGCCCAGAATGCGTGCCTGTGCATTTGCCACTGAACACAAACTGAAGACCCAAAGACAAATGAGTGACGCAGCTTCCCCTTTTAAAATAACTTATGAATGTCTTCTAATCACTGACAACCTTTTAAAATAACACGATCACTCGTCAAAAGCCGCCGCCGCCGGCCATGAAGAGACACCTGTGTTTTGCAAGCATTCGAAGTGCAAGCTTTAGCCAGACTGTGCATAGGCTTGCTTGCAACTCAGGCCAAAGACAGCTGTGGGGTCTGAACATGAAAGCATCAGAGGTTTTCCCCGCCCCTTCCCTTTCACCCAAACGGTGCTTAATAACATAGCTGTAGGAAATAAGGTCCCCCTCCCCAGCTTCCTCTACTCCAGAAGGGGCTCGAGAGAGCTTAGACACCCATCCAGTATAAATACCGTATCGACTATCTCCTCCCATTAGTCATTTCCTCCCACCGAGTTCATCACAAGGTTACTTCGTTCCCATATTATGGCGAGATGACGCTATAAATTGACAGAGATCTGCTGGTGGTGTTGCATTGTGTGGGGGCCTCGTCTTTTTCCACTGTGGTCTGATTCTGGCACCTGTTCAAAGGCCTCTTCTATTCAAACAATGACGAGGGGGTGATCCACACCAGTGACCCGACTTCATCATTCCACATGGGGGGGAGGGCAGTGGAACATCTGTGCACAACAAAAACAAAGCAGGCAACGCAGCCTCCTTCCAGGAGGACACGCACGCAAGCCCCAAAGAAACGGGCTTCTCCAACCCTTTCCGCCCTTCGGGGAGGCAGAGTCACGCACAGACCAGGCCTGGCTATGCGGGTGCAGGAAGATACCGCCCATGATCTCAAACACGTTTAAAACCGCTGATGGACCAGGCGCGAGTAAAACCCTCAGGCAGCGGTCGCTAAACCGAGCCAAGAGACGTTTATTCCCGAGCTAAAACGTCTTCCCATCAGGTGATGGACAGTTATTTTCAAATAACAGAACAGGACACGTGGACACACAGAACCGAGCTCTCGGCCTCGGCACAGCGAACACGGGTGGTGGATGATTCCTGGTTAGGAGACCGTCCTGGCCTCTGCCCACCAGAGGCCACGAGCGCCACTCTGAGTTTTCACAACCAAAAATGTCTCCGTGTATTTTCAAACGTCCCCTGGGAGCAAGATGGCACCCGGGTGAGAACCACTTCGTCAGAGGAGCAGCGGAGAATCAGTCCAAACGCCCTCGATCCTGACTCCCGCTGATCAAAACCCAAGAGAGGGGAAGGCCGGGCAGAAAACAAGAAAGATTAGCAAGATAATATGCATTTCATTGAAGACAGCCTAGCGAAGCCGGATGCTCACAGATGCAACGTTAGCAGTGAGAAACGAAAAACAACCTAAGCACTGAAAAAAGTATTAAATAATGGTACATTTTTCAACAAAACGCCCTACACTTTAAAATCATAAAAACCATGTTTTAATGATAGGAGAAAATTTTCACCATATATAAAGTTTGATGGGAAGGGGGGGTAGAAACCCTTATACAGAGTTCAAGTCTATTATGAAATGTATGCGGCTATTCACACTCATATATGCTTAGAAAAAATGAAGGGAAATTCTCCGAAAAGGTAATAAGAGTGGCCGTCTTTGGGTGGGAAATAAAGATGGAATGGTGTGATCCCTTTCTTTATAGATTTATTTGTCCTAAATGCCTTAAGCGAATGATTTTTTTTTTTTTTAATAACCTGGGAAGGGGGGGTTGCTAGTTTAAAGTAATGGTAGATTTGCACATCCGACAGGAAGCCATACTTCCAGGCACGAGTACTCCTCCTGCTATGGGAAGGTGCGGAGACCACATTTCATAAAATAAGATACGTGTCTGGGAATGAGACACCTTTACAACTAAAGGAAGGGTGGGGTACGCTACGGCCCACTCGTTCTAGGGTGGCCAATACTGGGGACTATTCCATGATGATTCAACCTCGAAATGACTTCAGCAGAGTCCATGGCCCTCGAACTTGAAAAAATAAAGGGCTGGAACAAAATGAAAGTAATTCCATAGGAGATAATGAGTCTAAATCCCCAGGAAACACCCGCCCACAGGATTTGTGCTGCTACTTCCAGGCCACGGATGTTCTTGACATCAGCTGTGTACTCAAGATATGGTTTGGAAGCCACAGGTCAGGCCAGGTGTGGACCATTGGGAAAAGCAGCAGATGTGTGGGAGAAAACGCTCCCTTCCCATGCAGAGCTGCCAAGGCTATAATTCCTGTGGAGTCTGAAGTAGGTAGGTACGAAGTACGGCAGAAGGGACATAAAAACCCCTTAACGTGTGTTGTTGTCACAGCCTATTCACGCTGTTGTCCCTGGATCACCAGAGCAGCAGCTCATGGAGCTGTCTCGACCTTCTACCGGGGGCGGCAGCCTCTAAAGCGGCTCCCAGTGACCCCCACCTCCTGGTCTCCACGCCCTGTGTGATCCATGCCCACTGAGTCGGCAGCAGGACCCAGTGACTTGCTTCTAATAACAGAGCAAGGAAAATGTGATGGGAGGTCAGTTGTGAGATTAGCTTACAAAAGACTGTGGCTTGCATCTTGCTCACACTCCCTTGCTCACTTTGATGAAGCCAGCTGACACAGGAGCTGACCCTTGGAGAGGCCCATGTGGCAGTGGATGAGGGTGGCCGCTGGCTGACAGCCAGGAAAGAACGAAGGCCCTCGGTCCAGCAACCGCAAGGAATGGGATCCTGCCAACGACGCTGATTTTGTCTGGAAGTGGATCCCGTCCCAGCTGAACCCTGGATGACTAGAGACGCAGCGGAGCCTCACCCAGACTCCTGGCCCACAGATAACACCTGCTGTTGTTTTAAACAGTTAAGTGTATGCAGCAACGTCACCCCAGTATTACTCTGGGTGCTCTATGAGCTTTCTGATGTCCCTCTCGTCACGCCCAAAATCGGATCCCTAAGGCGTGAAACACTTGTATAGACAGGGTGCAGGGGATCCTCAACGTTTAAGAAAAAAATTCCAGAAAAGATGAAAGAACCTCTCTCTACCAAAGCTTCTTATTATCTGAGGCAGAAGTTTCTTCGGGCAAGCCAAGGAATCTGAAGAACCTTTAAAAACGCTGGGAACCGTTCCCATTCCCAAATAGGAGTGGGATGGAACCAAGTAATCTGCATTCTCAAAGCTCCCGTGGTAATTCTGATGCCCACCAGCCAGCTTTAAGAACTACTGAACAAAGCGGTGTACGAACACGGGGTTGCCAGGCTTCCCAGAACGGAAAGCGTGGTCTCTGTGAGTGAAAAAGCCAGTAGGAAAACAAGATGTTAACTCAGACTCTTCGGATAGGCAAAATATAAGAAGTCTGACACTATTGAATGTTGGTGAGGATGTGGAGCAACGGTGGGACTGAGATTAGTACGAGCATTTTGGAGAAAAAGTTGACGGCATCTGATAGAGTTAAAGGTGTATACATTCGACAGCCCAGCAACTCTGCCTCTGGGAATCTGCCACAGAGAAACACATCAGGGCAGTGGAGGCTGGGGCAGACGAGAACATGCTTTCTAGGTACCTAACTGTCTATCAAGAGAGAACCGCAGTAGATGGAAGGAAGAGAGGTCTATTCACACCACACGATACTAAAAATCAGCTAAGGATAATGAAGTGGAAGTCAGGGTATAAACACGAAGTTTTTTTAATGTTAAACAAAAAACAGGAAGTGGAAAAATGACACGTACTACCATGCCATTCATACAGAGAATAAAAATGTGTAAACCATAAAACGTAATATTTATACCCAAACATGTCTGATAATCATATTTTTAAATTCCTGTGAATGACTGAACTTGGTGTAAGGGCAGATGGGATTTCAATTCACTGCACAGTGTTTTATTGCTTTAAGAAATTTTTTGAACTGTAATACATGCAAAAACATGGATGAATCTCACAAATATAAATTTGAGCAAATGAATTCAAACACAAAACGGTACCTACTGCACAACTTCCTTTATATAAAGTTCAAAGAGAGACAAAATTCATCAATGGTAAAAATGAGGACAGAGGTTATATCCTTGTAGGGCGGGGGATGTTATTAACCAGACATGGGACATGAGGGAGCTAAAGAGTGACAGTGGGTGGGATTCTGTTCCTTGTTCTGGGTGCTGGTTACACGGGTGTGTTAACTTTATTAACACTTGAGGTGTGTACATCTAGTGATGTTTGCACTTTTTTTCTGCATATGTCGTATTTCAATAAAAGTTTCAAAAATATGAAAAGAAAATACGAAATATGGCAAAATGATGACGCTGAGTGATTTAAAAAGTCATTTTTTTCAATAACTTTTTGTAATTGTATAAATAAAAAAATAATGAAAATATTGAAATACAACAGGGTGCCAGGACTATTTGATGGGGAAACAATAGTCTCTTCAACAAATAGCATTGGGACAACTAGATATCCACATGCAAAAGAATGAAGTTAAGCTCCTTCTTCACATCATATACAAAAATTAACTCAAAAATGGATCAATGACCTAAAGAGCAAAAACTAGAAAACTCTTAAAAGAAAATATAGGGGTAAATTTTCAAGACCTTGGATTTGGCAATGAACTCTTAGATAATGATACTAAGTCAAGATCCACAAAAGAAAAAATAGATAAACTGGACTTTATCAAAATTAGTAACTTCTGTGCATTAAAGGAATTTTATCGATAAAGTAAAAGACAACTTACAGAATGAGAGAAACTGTGTGCGTATCGTATCTCTGACAAAGCTCCAGTATCCAGACTATATAAAGAACTCTTACAACTCAACAATGAAAAGATAGCCCCAAAAAAGGACAAACGACTTGAACAGACATTTCCTCAGGGAAGATATGTAAGTGGCCAATAAATATATAAAGATGTTCACCATCATTAGTCATTAGGAAAATACAGATCAAAACCACAGCGAAATGCCACTTCACAACCACTAAGATGCTAATAATATTAATGATAATAATAATAATAATAATAATAATAATAGACAACAATAAGTGGTAGGATGCAGTGAAGCTGGGACCTTCACGTATTGCTGGTTGGAATGTAAAATGGCACAGCACTGTAGAAAACAGTTTGGAGGCTCCCCGTAAGTTAAAAAAGATAGAACTACCCAGTAATTGAGTAACTGATCCAGCATGACCCAGCAATTCAACGCTGAGATATATATTCAAAAAGAACTGAGAACAGGTATTCAAATCCTCGTGCACGAATGTTCACGGCAGCATCATTCGCAACAGCCAAACGGTAGAAAAACCCCCAGGGTCCATCAGCGGAGGAAAGGGTAAGCAACGTGGAATATGATTCTGCCATAAAGAGACAAGAAGTCCTGATACCGGTGGCAATGTGGATGAACCGTGAAAACATTAGGCTGAATGGAAGAAAGCCAGGCACAGATTCACATATCCTGTGAGGCCATTTATGGGAAATACTCAGACTAGGCAAGTCTGCAGGGACAGAAAGCAGACTGGGGACGCCGGGGCCTAGCGGGGAGAGGGGAGAGAGGGGCGGGGCAGTCACTGCCTAATGGGTGCGGGGTTTCCTCTTGGGGTGATAAAAATGTTTTAAAACTTGACAGAAGTGGTGCACAGCATTGTAACTATACTAAATGGCACTGAATTATACATTTTAAATGGAAAATTTCTGTTAGGTGAATTTCGCTTCCATAAAGGAATACACATGTAATTAAACAACAGAGCACACAACAAGAAATGTATTATCATTGAGAAATGCCCAGCCTACACGCTCACTCTAGACCTGAGTCAACCAGAAGCCCACCAGGTGTCCGAGGCTCTGCCCGAGAGATGAACTAATATTCTCTCTGCTTAGGGAAATTACATTCCCTTGTTAGTCTGGGCAACAGACACAACAAGGATGGTTAGACGCGGGTAAGAAAGGACATCAAGCCGCAGGGACAGTCACGGCACACTCGGCTTGGGGCTTTTGGCTGTTTTAAGTCATCAGTGACACAGGACTCACCCTCACGATGATGCCCATCCGCTTGCTTTCGTAGGTGAAAGGGAAGATCTGCAGGATGGTGAAGTTCAGGATCTGGTCGCCAGGGGTCCTCAGCTGCATGGAAGACTGGTCACGGCCCACCAGGGTTAAGCCCACGCTTTCAGTCCACTGCACCAGGGCCACCTAAACAGAAGAGGGTCGAAGGTCAGACCCTCGGCCTGAGGGTCCCAGTTCACAGGTCAAGCAAATGGACACAAAGGTGGAAGAAGGAACAGAGATGGGTGAAGCCCGAGCAATCACTGGGCTCCCAGGGAAGGCTGTGTGGGGTGGCCAGGGACAGCGGCTACCCCTCTGGGCCTGCTGAGACTCCACGCACTCACAGCTGCCCCCTCTAAGGTACAACTTGCCTTCTCTTCCAGGCCCCAGAGCAGACCAAACGCCAGACCAGTAGCAGAGAGAACCGCACAGAACTAAAAGTGATTAGCACGGACCACACGTCACTTCCGGAAGAACATGCACGAAGCCACGCCGTTATTGGGATGGGGTGGCTTGGCCTTCAGGATTCCCTTTAAGTCCCCCAGATATTCGGCAAGGTGGGTATCTACGGCAGTCCTCGATGGGGCGATTCTGCACTCCAAGGGGGCATTTGGCAATGTCTGGGGATGTTTTTTGGTTGTCACAATGGGGGGTGTGTGCTGCTAGCATCTCATGGGTGGAGGCCAGGGATGCTGCTAAGCACAACAGGAAATTATCCCCGCCCAAACATCAGTGCTGCAGAGATGAGAACTCTGGTCGTACAGATGAAGATGCCAGGGTCCCGAGGCGTTGCCGGGATAATGCTGCTGGTGAGTGGTGAAGACCGGGCCGGGCGTACCTGATAGGCGGTTCTGGTCCACTGGCCCACCCACCCGCCCAACATGCTGTGTTCCCAGAGGCACGATTTGTCAGGCATCCACGCCTGACCTTGTCACCATTAGGATGTTGATGGAAGGTGCAATAGGCAGAATAACGATCCCCGAAAACACCCTCATCCTAATCCCTGGGACCTGTGAATGTGGGGCCGTACGGGGCAACGGGAACTTTGCAGATGTGACTGACTGAGGACCTGGAAATGGGGAGGTTTTCCTGGATGGTCCGGGCGATCCAATGTGAATCACGCAAGTCCTTGAAAGTGGGAACTTTCCCGGCTGCGGCCGGAGAGAAATGTGAAGGCAGAAGGAGGGTAAGAGACAGCGACATCGCTGGCCTTGAGGGTGGAGTAGGGGACCGTAGACCAAAAAACGTGCACGGCCACCAGGAGCTGGAAAAGCCGATGACACAGATTCTCTCCCCGGGACCTCTGGGCGTTAACGCCGCCCTGCGGACACCGTGATCACAGCTCAGTGAGACCCGGGTCGGACCTGTGACCAACAGGGCTGTAACCTAATAAATCTATGCTGCTTTAAAATACCAGACTTGCAGCAATTTCTACAGTGGTAATAGGAAACGAATATGGGAGAGGTCCGGTGTTAAGGCCAAATAAGCTGCCATTTTATTCCAAGTCCAAGGGCGCGGTATTTAAAAAGAAAAAAAGGGACCGCTGCCACTCCTTTTCTTCCTATACGGCTTAATTTTTCGGGGTAGCAAAGGGGGTGGGTTTTAGGTGACGGAGAAAGGGGCACGCAGGAGGCGTCGACTCCATCTGAAATGCCGTGTCATCTTTCAGCCTGGTAGTGGGTATATGGGTGTGCATCATATTACCCCGTTAACTGTCCAAATGTCTGACCTATGTCATAATGGGTATTTTTCCATAAGGAGTGGTGGGTAAAAAGAGTCGCTTTTCCAGGAGCTCTCCCAGCAGCAGCCACCTCTGGCACCTCTATGTCATCAGGGTTCTCCCTGAGCCCCCATTCCCTTCACCAGGAGACTCTTCAAAAGCCACTGAGAAGACCCTGCAGCTTGCTGCTCACGGTTCTGCCTTCGTTTCGGGGACCTCGGCTGCAGTGGTGAAGGGGTAGTGGGGATCACACTAGGAGCCCCAGCCCGGCTCTGCCGCCCACCCCCAATCACGGGGCCTGAAGCTGATTATTTCTCCTCTCTGTTCCAGCCCTAAACGACGATTTGTTTATACATCCTCAGTTGGTGCCCTGCTCAGCTATCTAATTAGGTTTCTGTTGCTGATATTAACTGAATTTACATTAGAAAGAAGTTATTCAAGAATGGGAAACCGGACCCTATTTTAATTATGTCATAACAAGTCAACCGGGATGAACTAGGTTTCTAATCTGACCCATGCCAGAAACTGGCACACTGATCTCTCCCTCCAAGCCACAGCTAATCAGCCATTTTTCCTTATTTATTTATTTTTTGCTAAGGGCCTGCTTAAGTCTTTGGAAACCCATTTGCTTATTTGTTTAATTTGATAACTCTGCTAACAATCTTCTTTCGAAGTTTAAAATTAAAAAAACCAGTGAAGATCTGTATATACCAAATGACCCCATCTGTATATAAAAGGTTGATCAACATGAAGAGAAATCTTTCTAGCTTTTACTTTTATCTTTCTACGTTACTGAAATATTTTTAGCATGTACATGCATTTCTTTTCTTTTTAATTAAGTAAACATACCGGCACAAGATATTACAGATACCTAAGTATATGCAAGCCCGATTGGCATCCTTCTTTACCTGTCAATTTTATGTAAAAAGAAACAAAATTTTTCTTTGGATGCCTGCAAACGGATCGAAAGGATTTTTTTCGTTTTTGTTTTCAAGCAGCTGTTTCTTTACCCCTTAAAAACCCAGTTCATTGTTCTGAAAAGATGTGAAAAGTCTGTGATATTGGGCTTCAAAGAGATATACTAATTCCCCCGTAGACTGCTCTTAACCTAATAGAGAAAGGACCTGAAACTCCAGAAGCGTAAGCGGCTTTCAGGGGGGTGGAGGCTGTTCTGCCCTTGGCCGGCCCAGCCCCCACGGCTCAGCCCCCACGCCATGGACCCCACGGGACTGTGCTGGAGGAAAAGTTGAATAATAAATCTCAAAAGATCAACAAGGACGAATGTTCCTAATGAAGGATGAATCGCAACTGTAGGTAAACATGTTTTAACCATGCTGGCTTTCTTCTACGGCAAACCTCTCGATAAAGGGACTTACTCCAAGACTATGCTTGTCCCCCTACCTAATCAAAACCTCATCAGTCTTGTGGGGGGCGGGAGGGGGGCGTAGGGATTCGAACAGGATATGAGCCCTGTGGGGGGTCGCTCATTCTCACCTCCCACTCTCTCACTGAGACTTTAACTTAAGTCGGTGTTAATTTAAGGCTACTTTCTAACAGCACACAGAAAACCCCCCAGGTCCTATTGAGAAGGGACAGGTTTAGAATCTGGGTGCTCACTAACCCTTCTCAACTACGGCAGAGGCGAACATCTCCGGGGTAAGGTGAGACAACCGCATTCTTTTCCAAAGCGAGATGATATAAAATCAAGCTACTTCTTATTCTGACAGATCCGTGCATCTGTTTAAAAGAATCATTCTATGTTGTCAAATTATAAAGGATTGCAAGGTCTTGAGTCTTACTGTCCTTAACAGCCAGAGTTGGGGTCTCAGGGGCCTTTGAGTCAGAATATCTGGAAGTCAAAGCAGCAGCAGAAAAAGTGACCTCCGTCAAGGTGAATGAATGAACAAATAAATCAGATGCAAACTTGATCGAATGCTGGAAACCGGGAGGGGGTTCCGGCTCGGCTCACGAGTGGGCTGTGTGCTTCAGATTCATCAGGAAATCAAACGGACACGGCCCGCAACTTTTCCTCCCTAAAATGCCCAACCGAAGAATTCATGCCAGAACTATTCATGAAAGGGCTTTTTCATCACTGCTGGATCAGCAATAAACCACCTGTGACGAGTTCCAATAATTTTCCCTTTGTACTTGGGAATGTATGCTTGGGATATACGCCAGATCAAGCTACAGAGCCTTGAATTCTTGTCGAAAAGCAGGATACATACTAATCATAAGAGCGTGCATGAATATGATATCTGACGGAAGGGGTTCTTTGGTGGCATTCAACAAGATAAACACCCAGGCTCACAGAGTAGCCAGTCGGCCCTAACCCAGACTTCCAAGATTATAAATCTATCCACAGACCTAAGGTATTCTTTACCTAATTAGGGAACAGATGAGATGATGTGCCACAGGGTGGCTGCAGGTTCCAACTCTGAGAGAGGTTTGCACAGGCAGCAGACAGGAGGGCGGGCCACGCAGGGGCCAGAGGTAAACTGAGGCGGCAGCCACCCAGTTCAGCTAACTGCAGCCAGGTAGAAATTGGGCCCGTTATTTCCAGATCTTATCTTTCTCAAAAGAGGCTGATATTTGTATAACATTAAGTGATTTTTAAGTATCACTAGTGTTTTGTTTTTTGTTTTGTTTTGTTTTTAAATACAGCATGGAGCAAACAAAACACAGCCCGCTATGGTTAAGAATAAGACGATGCAATAGAATCCAAACTTCCTTGATCTTGTACTTGAACTTCGGGCTCCAATCTCCTAACCCTGATAAAAATTAATATTTGAGGAGGGAGAACAGCATCATTGCCATAGACATTTAGCCATTTAGAAATGACTCTTAAGTCCATTCTGGGCCGAACTAATATTCTATGGCACAGAACTTTTGCATCGTGGCCCCAGGGTGAGCTAAGTCCAAGGAAGGCTCATTTGACGGTTTTCTACAGGGTCCCCAAAACACTCTGGTCTTCCCTCACACAGCCCCCCACCCACCTTCTAAGCAACCAAAACTCTGTTTTAAGATTCCACCCCAGTGGTTAATAAATAACACTGATGGAGGAATTTTTCCTTACGTTCCTGACCTCTGTTCTCGGACCTCACCCTTGGGTCCGGGGGCATGGCAGCGTGATGGCAAGGCCCCCCAGCCGCCTAACCCTTTCTGAGTCAACGCTCTGAGCTCGTCCGTGCACGTGTCTGAATGCTCTCATTGTCCGAGGGCCTGGAGCTGAAGCTCAGCGTACGAGGAGGCATTTAGGGGAACCGCTAACATGAATGTGGCCACGGAGGGAAGAACCTCCCAGCCACAAACGGGCTGTGAGCCTCCTGGCCCACCCCAAAGCCCCGTGCCCACCCTTCCCGGTGGTTTTTACCCTCGTTCTCTGCAACGGGCTTAAGAAAATGCAAAACGAGACAACTGGGGACTTCTATGCGCATGCTCAGAGGTGTGTCGTGACCTCGGACAGGTAAGGCTATCTATCACGACATTATTTATGAAGGCCAACAGGGGGGACACCACGTAATGGTACACTTGGGAGACTAAACACTCTGTGAGGTGTCTAAGCATCGAACATAGTGCAGCCACTAAATATCTTACCGCGATAGTTACTAGATAACACAATGATTAGTAAGTGAACAAATCAAGAGGGAACGTGGAATGACACTAAACATTTCAATTAGACGTACAGAAAAGAGACAGGAAGGAAACATAGCAGAGTGTTGGGGGGAGGGGTCCTCTCATTTAATTTTTCTCTAACAAGCTAGGTTGCTCTTTTAATGGGGGCAGAACTAAAAACGAAACCTGCTTCTAGATTAGCTGTATCTTCACCGTGCTTACCTCTCGCCCCTGTCTGTATGACACCCAGCACCTGGGCGTTCCAAAGAGACGCAGGATGCTCTCCACGTACACGCTCTGCTGTCAGGAGGGGAGACCCGCTCATGCAGCTCCATGCCCAGCTCTCTTTGCAAGGGGAGGCATTTCAAGGTTACTGTGAACTAGAGAGGAAACACACCCTTCCTGCTCTTCCTTCCCAAGGGCAGGGTTCCAGAGAGATGAAAGCATGATACGCGGAAGGTAGGTTTCTGGGATCCCGTAGAGGAAGATTTATTATCAACAAATGTGGATGCTTCCCAAGATGAGAAATGAGGGAGGGGACCAAAAAAAAATGTCCCACTGAGCTTGGGAGAACCCGGACTCTGAATGCTGGCTCAGAACAGGGGACACAAGGGGACCGGAGTAGGTAAGAACAACCAGACACTCTGGAACCTCATCTAGTATCAGCCCTGAGTTCCCCAAACGCAAGTGCTTAATGCTCCGCAGCACCTGGTGAGTTTAAAAAGCACTTTCAAGGGGTCACCCCACGGGTGGCGAAGCATGGTTATGCGTCCAGCCTCTAGGATGCGAGCTGCCAGTCACGTGACCTTAGGACTATTCCTTAGCCAACCACATCATCTACAAAATGGCACGATCGCAGGAACTGGGTGATGATGGGTGCCCAGGGCACAATGCCTGGCACAGAGCAGATGTCCAGCAGGTGGCCTTCTCTTACCGCTGCCAGTGCCCTGCTGTGCTTGCTCTCTCAAAGGGCTTGTGAGTTCAGCGGTATTAGCCCTTCTCTACCTTTAGGAGGCTGAGTTCAGCGACGATTTGCCTAAAATCACACAGCTAATGGAGTGAGACCTTGGAAGTTCACCCCGGCCGGCACCACACTGGCAAAGGTGAGGAGGGGACAATACGATGTCCTCACCTTTCGCACAAGTGAGTGGGAAGGAGGGTCTCGAAACGCAGACTTTCAGAGATCTGCCATCGGCAGCCCATGGGAACACGTAAAACTCAGCCCTCTGCTGACGTCACGTCACAATGCAGTGGTGTACTATGCACCGACATGCTTTAATGAGACGGGTTACTAAAAGCGCAAAACTGTTCAATAATTTACAACGGTGCCTTTAAAATTTTTTTAATGTTAATAAGCAAAAGGTGAGGAAAATTCTAATATATGCAAAGAATTCTCTCTGCGAGGATACTCAGATACCAACAACAGTTCAGAAAAAGGGTCTGGGAGAGGAGGCGCTGTGCAGAGCCCATGAAGACAGAGGTCTCAGGGAGGGAAGGAGACAGATTTTCACCCGGTGCCCCGAGCCTGGGCAGAACATGCCCTGAGCCCACAGAACGTGCTATACGGTATAGAGCTTGTAATTAACAGCTCTGGAATTATTGAGAAAACTCTGGAAAGATCTATGCCAGAACATAAACAGTAGTTATCGCTAGGCGGTGAGACAGGTAGCATTCATTAACTTATTTTTGGACCCACAATGCCTACTTTTTCTAAAGGGAGGACATTAGTGCTTGTGATTTTAGAAGTTAAAAAAAAATTTTTTTTCACCGTGAAAGAATTCATAGAAAAGACAAATGAGTCACGGGGTTGCTTCTCCCCGCTGGCAGAAGACCACCTCCTTCTAGAGCACTCACACCGAGAAACAAATACGACCCCTCCCGCCTCCACTGTCCCCCCCCTCCCCACCTCCAGTGCTCCTCAATATCCTGGAAGTGATGGCATGCCATCAGGGCTGAAACCGGCCTGCTCGAGCATCACAGGATCTCTCCGGCCAGATTAGATCTCTTTCATGTCCCCCGGGAGCTACTGTACGGTGGCAGGGAGGGCCCGGCGCCCCTGGGCTGTAATCCATAGCTGAATAAAGACCCTTCAAGGCTTCCACAGCCCAACGTGCACAGGAAACAAATTTAGGAAATCCAGCTTTCTGTTACAGGAAATGAATCCTACCCCAACTGGTAGAAATTACTCCGGCAGCTCCGAAGGAAAATGAATACTGGCTTCTATATGTATTCCATAAACTGACCTCGCCTTGACCAGCAAGGTTTTATTGATATAGAATTTCAAAGGTTGGATTCTAGACCCAGCCGCGTGGATGGGGAATCTCAGAGGGGTTTGGGAACAGGAGAGCTTTCTGCAAGTTTTCACTAAAACTTGATTTAGCCTTCTTTCTGGCACTTGGTGTATTTACGTAAACAGATCTGTATTCTGTGGCACACATCTTTTGAAATAGTCTAGAAGGCTGATCAATGAAATATTAATGTTAGTTATTATGCCTTTTGTTAACAGGGTTGTGGTTTACTTTTTTTCTTATCTATTTTCATATATTCTACCATAAGCAGGAGACTCGTGCGCAAAAAATAAAAAAGAAACCAAGAAGGTGATACTGACCTCTATGAAGACACCAAAGGCCAAAAAATAAAAAAATAAAAAAATAAACCATTTTTTTCATCCATTACTCAGAATCTTAGGAAAAAAAACAAAACAAATCTGAATTCTAGTAACAATTAAGGGACAGAAGAGAGAAAGGACTGTTCACTTCAAGAAAAAGGCGCTAAGAAGCACAAAGCATTCCATGAAAGATTTACAGTCACGGAAGGGTCTTTGCACAGCCCCAAAGCAAGTATATCGAAGTCGGGAGGGACAGGCACCAAAGACCCCACGTACGCACGTCACAGCCAACAGGCCTAGCAGGAGCTCAGAGGCAGAAGTGCCAGCTGATCTTAATCAGGTCCCCGACATTGGGAACTCGTCCAAATTCCATCAAGTACCCCCATAAGTTGCTGTTCCCTGTCCACAACTACCAAGAATCGGGTCCTTTCTCACACCTACCACTCGGGGGTAGCGTCCTCCCATTCCCGAAGGGAAAAGCGAGACTGAACAAAATGACGACAAATCTGGAAAGTGTTTGGTTGCCACGCCCCAGGCCTGGGTAGGACAGTGGGGTCATCGCTTCCTCCCCCTTCTCTCTTTCTGCATACAGTTCCCACCTAGGAATCCGGCTAAGGGCTCCCACAGTTTTCATTCTGAAAAGCCTGCTTCAGATGTCAATGGTCACGATGAACCCGGCTTCGCAGCTTGAGCTATTGCACAAACACCACGCAGAGCGGAAGGAGGTGCCTTCCAGGGGACATATTCCATTCCCCCCCAAAAAGGAAGAGGAAGTGACTGGACAGGGCATGAGACATGCAAGCGTCCTTTTGTTTCTGAACTTTGGAAAAGATTCCCATTGTGCTGTCCCCCAGCCATCATCAAGCAGTGGCTCTCTGAAAGTCTCACATGAGTCCAGGCCTTTCAAGCACTTATTCACTCAGAGAAGCCCCCTCCTTCCAAAATGAATGAAAAATTAACTGAGAGTCCTTGTAACATTGGTGGAAAAGTAAAATCGTTTTTTAAAAATAAATTTCTGGGACACACTCTGGTCATTTTTATCATGGGCCTTAAAAACACCCATTTGATTTGACCCATGGGATTTCCTGACTGACTGTTTAATAAGGGCCTCGTAATACCCTCTGGTGGGTCCCATGTCACAAACACATGGAGGCACAACAAGGATAAGTAACTGGCCCAGGTGTGGAGCTGGGACCCCAAGACTCAGGGGTTCAACTGTCCCACTCTTGCAACCCTGGGGGTACCAGGCTACTGTCTTGTCAAATGTTGACGCCAGAAAGCCTAGCCCATCGCAGGCACTCAAATACACCTGCTGAATTAATGAACCCAGTAACACCATTTTTAGACATACCAGGTGTGAGGATGCTCACTGAAATGTTTATAAATATTATTGCTAAAAATTAAAAATAACCCAAATCTCAGTAATAGAACTGTTAAAGATATTAGGATACATACATATGTAGCAATTCCAGAAAATTGTTTTTTAATAATATTCGAGAAAATTGGTAGAGGCATGATAAAATATTAAGTGAAAAAGGAAGATACAAAATCATACCTATATTTAAACGCCCATTTTTTTAAGGAAAAAAATGTAAAATGTTAGAAGGCTATATATTAAAATGTTCTTAGTGCTTCTGAAAAATAATTTAGTAAAATAATTGAGTTTGGGATCCAAAAACAAACTCCCTAGGTTAGAACCCTGGCTCTGTCACTTTGGGGGTTGGTGTCGTGAGATTAATTAGCAAAGGAAAACGCTAACTTTACCGTGAGGAAATGGAGATAGCATCTTGGCCAAGTGACCACAATTAACATCACCAAGAGTGGGACACGCCAGTATCATGTGACTCCTGATAACGTGCGCTGAGGACACTGCCCAAAATGCACAGCCCGAGTCTGCGCCATAAAAAAAAAAATGTGGGACGGGCCCAAACGGAGAGACGTTTCTACAAAATACTTGGCCTATCTCCTGCAAAAGTGTCAAGGTCAGGGCGGTCCAGGAAAAGGGAAGAACTGTTTCGACTAGAAGAGACTGAAGAGGCGTGGCAACTGGATGGAGCGTGTGCTCTTGGACTGAACCCCGACCTGGGGAAAATTCTTTTTTTGGGAGGGGGGGTGTGGGTAAAAAAGTAACTTAGTAGCACAGCTGATGAAATTGAACATCTGTGGGTTAGTATATTAAATAATATTGTCCTGATATTAACGTGCTGACTCTGATAAAGGTCTTCATTTTTCAGGAACAAAAGTAAAATATTTTAAGAGTAACAGAGGGTCCTGTCTGCAGTTTACTTTTCAAAGACAGAGAGAACGATAAAGAAAAGGTGGGAAAACGCTATCTTTTGAGGAATCTGAGTGACGTTTTGGTAAATGGAAATTCTTTGCACTGATTTTTATCACTTTTCTGTAAGTCCGAAATTATTTCAAAATAAGAAAGTTTAAAAAAAAAAACAAAACAACCCAGTTGACTTTAGGCTAAATGTTTAACCTCTCCATCTCCGAATTTTCTGAAAGTGGGGATAATAACAGTGCCTCTCGGTTGGTGGAGAGAGTAAATGAGATAATACACGGAACGTACTTCATGTGGGTCCTGATGTCTATTTTGATCCTTTACGGGTGAGACTGCAATGGACCCATTTTCCTCTTTACGGTCTTCTGAAATTTCCAAATTTTCTACACTAAAAAACAATTGCTTTCATAATCAGAATAATGGTTTTCTTTAAGGAAGAAGTCAGGAAAACTGGAAGTAAAAAACACAGACCTGTGTCTGAATGACACTCGGGTCAGGGGGACCAAAGATATGACTCTATTTTCATGCTGGGCTAGTTCTCTGCCTGCACATACGCAGAGGGTGTTCCTATCATGTGACACCCTAAAAGGAAAGGCGATTAGGGCTTATTGCAGAAAACATTAAAGGAACAACTGAGCTGCCAGGCTCTCTGCTCTTGAATGTGGAATCAAATGAACTCTTTTGGTTTTAGCCAGAGAGTATGCTGAGATAGGAACAGCGACTTAAAAATACATGGCTTAAGGGACTTCGTCAAAATTAGAAACTTTTGCATTTCCAAGGATACCATCGAGAAAATGAGAGCCTCTAGAACGAGAGAACGTATTTGCAAATCATATATCTGAAAAGAGACTTATACAGGCTATAGAAAGAACTCATAATTTAAAGACAAAAAGACACATGATACAATTAAAAGCGGGCAAGGGACATGGAAAGACGTTTCTCCAAAGAAGATACACAAATAGCACATGAAACGATGCTCAGCATCATTCGCCGTCAGGGAAATGCAAACCAAAACCACAACGAGATTCCGCTTCACACCGACTAGGATGGCTAGACTCAAAAGGACCAATGATGACAAGTGTTGGCAAAGACATGGAAAAACTGGAACCCTCATACGCTGTTGGTGGGAATGTCAAATGGCACGGCCACTTTAGGACAGTCTGGCAGTTCCTCACAAGGTTGTACATGGACTTACCATATGACCTGGCAATTCCTCTCCTTGATATACACTGAGAGACGAAAACATATGTCCACAAAAAAAAACTTGTACACAAATGTTCATAGCAGCATTATCCATAATGGCCAAAAAAAAAAAAAAAAATGATATACAATCGAAATGTCCAACCACCAATGAATGCATAAACAAAATGTAGTGTTATCGATACAACGGAATATTACTCATTCACAAAAAGTCATGAAATTCTAAGACATGCTACAACATGGATGAAATCTTGAAAACATGCTAAGTGAAAGAAGCCAGACATGAAAGGTCACATGTTGTATGTTTCTATTTGGATGAAAGTTCCCAAATATCTGGATAGATAGAGATAAAAAGTAGTTGCCGGGGGCTGGGGTGCAGGTTGGGGTAAGGGATCTAAGGGGAAATGAGCATGGAGTGCTTCCTTTTAGGGTGATGAAAATGCTCTAAAATTAATTGTGATACTGGTAACATAACTCTGAATATACTAAAACACACACACACACACACACTAAACCATATAAGGTAAATGAGTGACTATGGTATGTGGATTTTATCGTAATAGAACTGTTATATTTTTTAAGGGGATGTGATTTAAATGGGACCTCGTGCCCCTACGGGCTGGCCACCAGAATGATGAGCGAGATCTCTTGCTCTTTCCTAATTCAGGGCAGATCTCAAGTCCATGACTATCTCTCCTAAGGAAGATCTACTCCTGCACGTATTTGCAAACGCACTTCCCCAGGGGCCCTGCGTCACCCCGGCTCTGTCTGTCCTGACAGGCGGCTCCCTTGGGGAGCCACAGTTAGAGCATGTGGAAGATGAGGCAGGGCATCTGTGCAGCATGAGGCGCCTGCCCGGCACTTACCTCGTCCGGGCTGGATGCCTGGTACACGCGGCATGAGTCTTCGTACTGCTTCTCGGCCTCGGCCTGGTCGGTCACACCGTTGGACTCGTACACAGGAGTCACGTTGTGGCAGAGGGCGATGGCCTTCACGGCTTCGTGCACACGGCTGCTCATGGTCCGCCGGACTTTGGTGGTGAGCGTGGGGCCCTTCTGAGCAGGTGGGTCCTGGGATTGCTGCGGGAAGGAGAAACCAACAGGAAGGTGAAGAGAGGCACAGAGGGTCTCGGAAGCGTGGGGGGAAAACCATGTGGAGTTACTGCTTTCCTTACGTAACTAATGCTAATACGGCTCTAATCCGTAACTCCCGGCTGTGCTATAAACGGCATGTCACTTTCAGAGATCCAATCAGTTATGCTTGGCAAAAAATAAAAAGGCAAAATAAATACAGGAAAGAAATTACAACTTACTGAGAGTGGGTGTGTCTACCTGTGAGCTACTGTTTTCAATGTACGTTCTTCTTGGTTTAAAATAAAAGGCAAGGACCTCAAATGGTCTACGCAGGTAACCACCA
Source organism: Pteropus medius (assembly GCF_902729225.1). Classification (NCBI taxonomy): domain Eukaryota; kingdom Metazoa; phylum Chordata; class Mammalia; order Chiroptera; family Pteropodidae; genus Pteropus; species Pteropus medius. Next base: position 20,203,554 of record NW_024342471.1, read on the forward strand.
CCTGTAACAAGTAAGCCAGGCCTGGGCCAGGGAGCTGAGTCAGCAACAACCAGACAGAAACCTGGCCAGGTGAACACACCACACAATGGTGACCAGCACTACACTTAAGGTAGATTCTCAAAAGTAATTTTGAATGTGCTCAATGTCTACCCTAACTCTTCTAAGAAGCCATGTTGTCGCTTACACGGCCCTCCTCCATCCCTCTGTTCGTACCTTTCGACACATGGCTGGGCCTCCTTAATGGGTCAAGTCTTGGGAAAAATGGTTTCAAGCAACATGGTAAGAAGAGTACTGAAGATTAAGAAATGTGGGCTTTATTCTTGGATGGATTGTGAATAGCTATGTGACCTCGAGAAAGTCACATCTGCTCTCTGGGTCTGTTTCCTGCAAATGAGAATAGTAGGCTGGGGGTGGGGAGAAGGGGCGTGTTCAACCCACACTTCACACCTGAGCAGCAGGAATCGTGCAGAACCCGCTCAGCACCCCCAAATGCGGAGGGCAAGCAGCCCACGCCTATCTGTACACGTCGGGTGCCGTGAAGGCCTTCCTTTGAAAAAAGAGATCTCCTGCCTTGAAATATAATGAAAAAATTAAGACCACTGGGAAAAGATCGCCTGTTAGCTGTGTATGTCTCAATGTTTGATAAAAGCCAGATGCCTTCCCATGGCCCACAGGGCCCACCTGATCTGCCCCCACCCACCTCTGCAACCCCCTTTCATGGCATCTTCCTCCTCATTCTGTCTGCTCCAGCCACGGAGGCCTTTCTGTTCTCTGAACACTGCTGAGCTCCTTCCTGCCTCGGGGCCTTTGCACTTCCTGTGCTCGCTGCCTGGAACACCATTTCTGCAGGGCTGGCTCACTCCATCTCAGCATCGAGGTCTCAGTTCCAATGTTACCGCCTCGAAGAGGCCTTCTCTGAGCCCCCTAATTAATAATGCCCCCTACTTGCCCTCCCCCCGGAAGTCATGCTTCCACATTATCCTGTCTTATGAGTTACTGTCCTCACTGCCTAAAACTGGATTGTTTGCCTGCTGATTCTCCTGCTGGACATGAAAACAGCTTGTCCATTACATCCCTAGTACCTAGAGCAGGAGATATTCGCTGAACAAATGAATGACTTAATATTCCCAAGGTGATGGTGGGAAGGTCCTCCCTTGACATGAATTTTTTTTCCATCTCCAATAAGAAATAAATGTCAAATTGACCATCAGTTCCAAGTTTTAAATCACGGTTTTGGACAAAGGACCTGCAAGAGTCTTCCTGCCTCCATGGCTGAGTCCCGGAAGCAGAGATGTGCATGGACTTACTGGATGCAATATTCCCCTAAAAACATATTTTATCTAACGGAGGAAAAGCGATCCGATCTTTTAGAATGAATCGTATTCCGTACCCATAAACACATGGTCGCCCAAAATAGAGACCAGATGGATTACGAAAAACAAGAAAACGACTTTCATTTAATTTTTAATACTATTTTTAGCAGCGGCATTAGACTCTTCAGGTAATTAGACAATTACTAAATTATTCTGGTCATGTAGGCACACACACTGCTCTGGCTTCCTGCTCTGTTAACCTCTGGTGTCAAGAGGACACGAGTTTCACTTCCAGGCCAAAGGGCACTGCATGGTAACGATAATTAGAGTAATGAATCAGAACTACAGTTTAAATGAATCATTACTTTGCCAAGTGCTTTTGATTATTAAAAAAACTTAACTCTAAAATTATAACAAGGACCGAAGATTTACAGAAAGGTTCTCTCTGCTGGAGAGACTAAATCGAGAACGTGTTTTCTAAGTTCTGAAATTTTTATGTTCCAGCCACGGATGCGTGTCTTTATTTTTGCCCACATTCCTCAGCACCTGGACCAAATTATGATTTAACATGAGGGGCAATAACCAGACCTTTGACAAAGTAATTGCTCTGGCTGGCAAGTTTTTGTAACCGTGTGTTTGAATGAAAGGCTGAGTTACGGGCGCCCTTTACAAACCTTCGGGTTTTATAAGCAATCTGACTGCAAGTCTACAGAAGTCAAGTCCTTCCACTAACATTTCAAATGCGGGATAATACAGAGCTCTGGGGTTTTGTACGCCAGGTGAAACCAGTCCAGAAAAAGGCAGAAACACAGACAACCCAGAGTTTTGCGAAGACCTTATTTCAGATCAGATACGCATTCAACAACAAATCAGAAGATGAAGGTGATTAGCCGAGACCAAGCATCGCAGGCAAGTGGTTTAATGTCTCCAAGTTCACTTATTTCTCTCTTAAATTAGTACATATGCTCATTCCTACTGAGCTGTTGCAGGGAGGAGGGGTCGTAACCATTGACTCTGAAATTCCCTTTTAATTTTCAAATAAAAGGCTCATACACACACCGAATGGGAATCCACCTAGATCATTAAGGCCCTGGTAATTACCGGGTTTGGTCGGTATCAGTGTTAGGCCCTGTCTTCAAACATCCCCACATTCCCCATATGGAAGAGTTTCACATTGTACAGTGTTTATCTCTGGCCTCCTCCCCATCAGCCCTTTAACCTACACACATTTCTTCTTACTTAAAAAATACCAGGGGAAAATAAAAACAGATGTGGTATCCACAGAGGCAGGTTAAGACTCTTTCTGCCCTGGGGAGAAACCACTGGTCCTCTTAGGGAGAGAGGCCAAAACAGGAGGTCACAGAGTTGGGGAAGAACCAGGATCTCTGCATACAAAGGCCCCTGATTTGGGCTCCTGTACCATATAATGCTTTGAGGCCATTCTACAGCATCCCAGCAACAAATGAGAGGCCGAGAACCAGTGATAAAACAGGCCTCCAATTCTCATCCGTGATCCAGGGCAGGGCCCCTTTCCAGGGAGAATTCCAGCCTGTACATCAGGGGTCACTGATACAAAAATTAAATATTGAGTCACCATGAATATCAGTGTTCTTTCTAAGCGCAGTTAAAACGTCACCATCACAATTATATTATCCACGTCAGTGGATAATAAAATTACTATTATCCACTCATGATATTAATGGATATCATGGATGGGTTACGATGGATACAAACACGCTGTTGAAGAGAAGAGTTCCTGTTTCGAAAGCCTCACTTTGCTCTCCCAATAAAGCTCAAAGCTGATAACTCATTAACCTCAAAAGGCCACCCACAGAGACGGGCTCAGAGCTACGCCTTCTAAATGAATCACCTTGATTTACAGGCTGAGTAAATGACTGAATAAATACAACAGTTATTATTTAATAGTAGACGCCTTGGAGCATGACAAAGGCAACACATTTCAATTCCTTGAAAATGAACCCCAGAAAACACAGGGTTTTTCAACGTGGGCGATTCTGCCCACCATTGGGCAACATAAGGAGATATTTTTGGTTGTCACAACTTGGCGGCGGGGGGAGCAGGGGGTTGCTACATACATCTAGATGGCAGAGGGCAGGGATGCTGTTAAAATCCTACGATTTACTGGACAGCCCTCGCGACAAAGAATTATCCAGCCCAACATCACATGCCGAAGCTGAAAACCACGACATAAAGTCACCAACACTAAAACCAGGGCCGGGAAGCAGGGGAGGCCTCATTGTGCAGGTTGGATCCTGTCAATTTGAAATTTTAGTAATGCGTTCGTCTTGGACTTTTGCACTAATCTTGAGTTTTTAAAATGCTGCATTATGATTGATCTCGATGACTATGTTTTCTCACCCCATTAAATTCTGTTCCCTAGGCACATACCTCCTTTTTACTCTCGTCCTGGCACTGTTATAAAACCATTAAAAATGATCCTAATCATTGATGTGAGTGAAAAAAAAAAAGTTGGATAGTGTTATTCTAACAGTGGTTCTTAACCACTGTAAGAAATGCTTCTCAGAATAACCAAATAAGATTTTAAATCCATAGGCTTGTCCCACCCCCACAGAATGCATAGGACCCAGGCATACACATGTTTAACTCTACAGGAAATTCTGATGTTCAACTCTAGCTAAAAAGAATTATGAAAATACGATGTCTTCTTGTTATAAAGAAAAAAAGAAACACACAAGCATAAACAAACAGCACACATGTCTCCAGACACACAAACATAGAGAAATAATTGGGCATTTTAAATACTCTGGCATTAACACTGGTCATTTCTGAGTGATGTGAATATAGGTGATTTCAATGTTTTTTCATTGTACTTGTTGTCTATAGTATTTATTTCCAGCCCCCCAAAAAAATGTATCATAAAAAGATATTTTTTAATGAGTAAAAAGTAAAGTAAGCTGTGTCCCAGAAAAAAATACACAGATAAAAAATTCTTGGGGAGCACAGCAGAGGGAATGCACTTAGCATTAATATGTTGGCTAGGTGGAGGGCCAGGGGGTGGAGGAAGCAATGGGGGGATCATTTTATGAGCTATATAGATGTCTAACCGATGCACTGTATATTTGAAACTAACTTAAATGAATAAATTTTTTCCAAATTGGGGAAAAAATTTCTTCCTCGAGAAAACATAAAATTAACCTTATCCAACGTTTCCTGTGGATGCAGAAAGCGAGAAGAACACTGCCTGGAACGAGGTTAAGTACCAACTGAATAAACCAGAAACTCACACATTCACCAACGCGCTAAAAAGAAAAAACGAAAGCTCGGCAAATTCCAATTCTAACAACAAATCCTAACAATATTAGAGACAAGAGCGTACGTGGAAAATGGCAGCTCACGGATCAAAATGTGGAGGAGACTATCAGTTCATGCTTTTTTGAAAACTATGAATTTACAAGTAGAAAACATCCCAGAGCACTCAACAGCGCTGGTCTTGATGTTCTTGGAGGAAGGAGACATCACGAGGCTTCCATTTTCCAGTCTTTCATTTTTTTTTTTTTCAGACGCACATATCGACAAAAGTTAAAGATATTTTCATTTGCTGGGGAAATAAAGTAAAAAAGGCGACTACATATTCCAGGTAACACAAACCAGTGATCTCAAAGACCCTCTATTTAATACTCTATAAATATTGTATCCGGCATTATGAAACGACAACAACAAAAAAATGAAATTCTAAAGAGAGATGATGAAAATGAAAACCAGCATTTTTCACGGCATTAGCTAATGTCTCGAAATAACATACACTCGGGGTAGGGGGCACTGAGAAGTGTAGGTTTAAAATTACCCTTCAAATTGCCCTTTCTGTTATTCAGTCAAAAAAGAAGATGAAATGCCGACACACCCTATGATCTGGAATCACCCTGAAGACGTTTACGCTGAGTGAAATCAGCCAGGAGCAAAAGGTACCGTATGACTCTCATTCATAGAAAATGTCCAGAGCAGGCAAATCCACAGAGACGGAGAGTAGTCTGGAGGTGGCCAGGGGCTGAATGAGTCCTGGACGAGGACTAGATGCGAGTCTAGAAGATATGGGGTTCAGTTGTGGGTGATGAAAACGGTTAGAAATTACATAATAGTGATGGTTCCATCATGCTGAGAATACACTAAAAAAAAAAACACTGAGAACTGCACGCTTTAAAAGGGTAAACTTTATGATTTGTGAATTACATCTCGATTTTGTTTTAGAGGTGCCAATAAATAAATAAGCCAGAGAGAAAAATCATCACTTCCCCTTAGCCCGTCATGGTTTCAGCTCACAGTGCGGTGGCCGTTTCCCTGTGGTTTGCTTGGGCTTGTATTAATAATCCGGATTTCTCCTGCAGCAGACGTTTAGAGCCAGCTGTTCTCTTTATGAGGGTAATTTAGTTAAATAACATCCCTCAAACCAGTCACCTGGACACTCATAAACTGTCATCTCCACTTCAGTGTTCTGAAAATAACCCATTGTAGAATTCTGACTCCCTTCTACAGGACACCTTATGGACCAGCCCTGACAAACGCTTGCCTGATATATGGAGTGAGGGTCCCTGGGGTCGATCTCCATCAGTAAGATTTAAACTTTGCTTTAACTTTGAAGGTGAAGATGAAATGCGAACAGACGCTCGAATCCTTCCTTCCTGCACGCCAACGAGTCACCTTGCCCACTGCTTTAGACACTGACGTTCTGAAGAATGAGGGAGACCTCAGGTTCACGGCAGCTGTTCTCAAACTCTGTTGTGCTCTAGAATGACCTAGTTCACCAGTTAAAACCGGGGGGCTAGAGATTCTGACCGTCCCAAGGAATCAGACCTAGGACTTCGAGATACCGTGCTCTACGAAACACGGTTATAAAATCCTACTATTAAACTCTAAAAGTCCGATGAACGACATAATGGGCTCACGGGAACCTTTTAGGACTGGTGGATATATTCTAAGATTGAATTGTAGTGGTGGTTCCGGAACTCTGTAATTTACTTAAAAAAATTACTGAATTGTACACTTAACATAGCTGAATTCTATGGTATGTAAATTATACCTCAAAAGAGCTGTTAAAAAAACATGAGCAAGCCTTCATATGTCTCATCGCCAAAGTATTCATAGGTTTACTGCAGGATTTTTAGATGTCACGATGAAGGATGCAAACCCCACATTGGGACTGGGGTGGACTGTAATTCTGAGCTCACGCCAACCTCGAAATGCCCTAACCCCCTTAACACTTCAGCTATTTTAAACCCAAGGCCAACCGACAGGATGGGAAATCAATTTATGAGCTTCCACTAAGGAAGGGTGAGGAGTTAGAGTTCACAGTAAGAAATGTCGTTTTCTAATTCTTAACGTTTTGCAAACAGTGTTATCTGTGCTAAACCAATAACGGACCATAAAAGCTGAACCACACATACATCCTGAGAAGCAATGGCTTCTGTTAATACCACGAGCCCTTAAAAACACCACCAAAATGGGCAAGGGGGTACACACCATGGCTATGAGGCTGTGTGATACAGTCGTCAGCAGGCCAGCACTGTCGAGGAGGGGGATGAGCATGAGAGACACATCGGGCCCTGAGAGGATAAGCAGGAAGAGATCCACACAGGAAACTCTCAGGAGGGTCCCAGAAGGCACCCGGGGTTGATGGCTGAGATGAAGCTATTCCAAGACACAGAAACGAGGCCGCTCAGCCTGCCCTAAATGCCGAAGGCTGCGGTGTAACCGGGGTGGGTGGGAGGAGAGGGTGAACTGTGGGAGGGGAGTGGAGAGGGGACGCAGGCCACAGCTGGACCCCACCGGACGTCTCGGACCCTGAGAGGGAGCTGACGGGACCCGGGCGGTCCTGTGCTCCTAGCGGGGGAAGCGTGAGGAGGATCAGGGAACCGTGTGATGGTCACAGCAGATGGGCAGGCCAGAGAGCGTGCACTTTCTGCCTCCGGAGTGACGGCGGATGAAGACAAAAGGCCAGACGGGAGATCTGCTACAAGTGGGCCTGTGACTGAGGCGGGGGTGATGGCAAGGAAGCGGGGGCCTTTCCCAAGCCCCGGCATGACGCGGCCGGGTCGATGGGGGCGGCACTAGGACGAGAACCTCTAGAAGAGAAGCCGCGGCAGAGAAGAGTAAAGGACCCGGGGATCCGTGCTTCGGACGCAGCGGCGACGCCAAGCGTGCAGGGGGTTCCAGGCTGACGCTCCAGGCCTCAGCCAGGGTACTTGGCTCATTCCACTGGCCAAGAGGGTAGCAGACGGCGGCAGGGGCCATCGGCACCCACAGGGAGACGGGAGCTGGGGGAGGAGGGCACCACCTAGAAAGTGCCACGCGGGGCCCAGCACAGAGCCCGGGAGGCACCAACGCTGCACCCCGCGCAGAGCAGACGGGTCAGCGGAGGAAAAGGGGCCGGGGCGGACTGTGGCTGCTCCTCCACGCCCAACCAAGTCCTCGGAGTGTCCGGCAGGCCAGAAGAACGCCTTTGAAAAAGATCAAGAATCCGCCTGGACACAAGCCACATCCTTCCTTAAGCTACGAGCGTTTCACGGTTGCTCGTAGATGGCGACATTGCATGGGTCGGGTGAACTGTTCTCCATTTAAAATCCACTCCCGTCAAACATGTGGCGACAGAAAGAAATCTAACTAGGGGCGGTGAACACAGTGTAAACAGATACATGCCTCACTGTTAAAGTGTACAGCTGAAACTTACTGGATTTCATTAACCAATGTCACCACAAAAATAAATTAATTAATTAAAATTAAATCCACTCCCACATCCACACTACCCGCCCCGCCCCCCCGGCCCGGGCTCTGCCACTTTCAGCAGGCACCCCAGAAGTCCAGGTGTGCCCGCTAGCGCACATTCTAGAAAATTAAACCTTGACTATAACTGCATCATGAAGCAGTCAAGGATTCCGCCTTTAACCCTTACGCAGAAATACTTCACGTTTTTAACGGACCTTCTGACAACAGAATCATTACCTATCTTGATAAATTTCAGCAAAATACGGCCTCTTAACCCTCTCGTCTCCAAATAAGAGCCATAACACGTACCTGGTCTAATGCGGTCCACCCTTGCCCTGCTCCTGTCTCGGAATCACCAAGGGCTTTGAGTGTTTGTCTGCTGTGTCATCTTTCTTTTAAAACACAGACGCCCAGGCTCTCCCCTAATCTTCATCAGTCAGAATCTCTAGGTAATGGGCGTAAATCAAAGTCTTTCGTTTTGTTTTTAAATACCAATTCTGATGAGCGGCTGCGGGGAGGACCCACTGACCTAACTTTCTAAGAGTATCGGGACACAGACACAGATTTTACTCTGAAAAACTGGTTTTTAAAAAACTATATAGGAAAAAAATACGGGGGCAGATAAGTTGGAAGTCCTCTCTGATGAATTAATTTCTTCTCCTTGATGGCTGAGTTGAATCCAGACAAGTAAAGCTAACCAGTAATTTCATGATTTCACAAAAAGACCACGAATAATTACTGTTTTGGCTCATAACCGGGGAAAAGTTAAAAAAAAAATATGTTCATAAAACCAACCACAGCAGATTCTCAAAGCTCCTTCTGGCATCAGTTCCTGGGCAAGTAATTTTCCCTTAGGTTTCCCCAATATTCATTAGTATTTCAATGGCGGATTAACCCTTGGAATGAGGAAGATGGGGAAAAACCTCAGCTACGATTTTATTCAAAATGTAAAAGGTTAGTGGTTGCCACAGGTTCAGAGGGGAAGGTGGTTGGGGTGAAGTGGGGGAGTGACTGCTAATGGATATGGGGTTTCTTTTGGGGTGAGGAAGATAAAATTGATTATGGTGATGGTTACACAACTCTGTGACTATCCTAAAAGCCCACTGAATTGTACATTTCACATGGGTGAGTCACATGGTAGTATGAATTACATCGCAATATGATGTTGACATATGTAAAGGAATTGTCCTGGGTATTGAAAAAGAAAACTTTACCTGAGTATAAATACTAAATATGTGGCTTTGTACTTCATCCATTGAGTCGAGGCCGTAGGCCACTGTGCCCAGATGGAGCCGTTTGAAAACCATCTCGTTCTGGGTAAGAGTTCCTAAAACACAAGACGAATGAATGAGTGCCGACATCCTGGAGCTTTCACGAAAGCATTAACAGTCATCACGGTTGTTATTTTCCGAGTTTACTAGATGTCACGCACTGGTTTGGACACCGCCCCTGACGGAGTAGACATCAGTCGCATTTTGTCAGCCCAGAATCCAACTCCCTGTCTTTTGAAAATGGCATCCTAGGTTTCCATGGGGACATTACCACCCTTTATTTCCTGGGATGGTCCACAGAGAGTGTCAGTCAGGGTACTTGGCTCATTCCACTGGCCAAGAGGGTAGCCCATGGCATATACTAGGCCAATCAGATTCTATCTTGAAGGAACCTGAAACTCGAGCTGACAGATACATGGATGAATAGCGTCACGTCGCCCCCAGTGACGGAGGCCTACAGAGACCATCCCAAGGTCCTGATGCTGACATATCCAGAACTTTCCTGGCTCCTTTCCTTCCAGAAACCTAGTTTTTCTCTGATTTGGTGAGCCACTCTAGATCTCTGCAATGGATTCCCTTTTATCCTACGGTCACTAAATGTAGAGACGAAGCTTAAACTCAGGTGTCCCCACTCCCCAGTCCCTGCCCTTAACCACGACGATCTTAAATTGTGGAGCAGCATTTCGGGGTGTGGTAATGAGATTAGAGCTTGAAGCCAGAACGCCTGAGTTCCAAAGCCTGCTTCTGCCACTATGTGCTTAGGACAAGCCAGTTAACCTCTGTGTTTCATTTTCTTATCTGTAAAATAGGGATAAAAATATTCACCAGGTAACTCCCAAGATCAGGGTAAAGATTAACTACGTAACTATATGTAAACACCCAGAATGGTGCTTTCCGCGTAAATAGTACCATGTAAGGCTCTGCTACTATCATCGCCACCATCACCAAATGATTGATCCTCACCAAAAACATGACGAAAATAAAGTAGCAGCAGCAGCACCCATCCGTGGCATCTCTAGAAAGGGGATCCAAGCACCTTCGCTCACCTTGAATGTCGGGCGGGCCCCAGGAAGCTCACCTGTCTTGTCTGTGAGTAGGTAAGAAATCCTCCCCAGCTGCTCAGGAATCGTGCTGGAACGAACCACAGTCCCGGGGATTTTGGAATCCCTTCGAATCACCCAGCTGTACACGATCTTCCCCATGTCCAGATTCACGCGCAAGCTGGGCAGGAAATCAGAGCGAACCGGTTAACAGGATCTACGCCAGGCTCCTGTGTCTCTCATGGTAAACGAGGAATCGAAACACACATCCTACAGAAGCCACTGCCGCAGCCGCACCCACAGATATGACGAGTCCACACCGCCATAGAATAACACATGAAATGAACCACTATTTTCATGAAGTTATTCCGTCATGGACCGAGGTCACTCAAAGCACTAAAAGCGGAGTTTCGGCCTTTTGAAAAAATTACTGGTGCTCTCAGCTAATATAATTTTGATCACATATTTATTTTTTAAATTATGGTGAAATATATAGAACGTCAGATTTCCTATTTAAACCATTTTAAGCGGAGACAGTGCAGTGGCATCAAGTACATTCACGCTGCTGTGTGTCCATCGCCACCATCTCCAGAATTCTTCCGTCTTCCCAAACTGAAATTCTAAACCCCTTAAACGATAATTCCCCATCCCCCCCTTAGAAGATAATTCCCCAGCTCCCCTTAAACGACAATTCCCCAGCCCCCTCTCCCTGGACACCACCATTCTACTTTCTGTCGCTAGGAATGTGACTACTCTAGGCCCCTCATATAAGCAGAATCACACAGCATTTGTCCTTTTGTGCCTGGCTCATGTCCCTCGGTCCCAGGTCTTCAGGGTTCATCCACGTTGCAGCATGTGTCAGAAGCTCCTTCTTGTTTAAGGCTGCATAATATTCCATCGTGTGTATTCTACTCATATTAAAATATTATTTTATTCCAAAAAATAAAACTACATCCTCAAATTCATTCATAATCCTTTAATCAAACTGCTTACTGTTTTACTGGCTGGCCCTAGGCCATGTGAAAATTCAATTCCCTAATTTTTCAATCATGTTGTAGATGGAACTTTAAAGACTGTAATTTCACTTAACATTATACCACGAACACTTTTTTTTTTTTTTTTTTTTTTGGCTGAAAATAAAGTAGACTTATTTATTCTTTGAAACCATCATCCAGAGCATGTCGGCTAGGGGATTCGAGCCCTCAAATTTCACTAGTGTGAAATAGTATAAATCACACTATTTCACCAAAACCAGTCTCTGTCCTCAGAAAAATAAAAATTCTAGCTAGGATGATATAAATATGTAAACATAAGGCAGTGTATCAAGGATAAAATAGAGATTATAAGCACTATAAGTTTCAGAAAAACTATAGCTCATTTTAATAATTATTTACTGCTCATTTATTATGGAGAAAAAAACAAGTATATAACAATATAGTACTAAATAAACTGTTAAAACTAGACTATATATTAGGACCATTCTAAAAATAGATGGGGTACAAGCATATTTGATATGAAAAGTTATTTGCAACACAAGCTGTTAAAAACAAGGGAGAGGCAGGTTTTATGTAGAGCAGAATCTCTTTTTTCTAAACTAGAAAGCAACACCTCCCAAAATATTAACAGAAATCACCACTTAGTTGTGAGATTAGAGGTGATTTTTATTTTAATCTTTTGCTACTGTGAATCTTTGGGTTTTTTCTACTCTGATCATCTATTACTTATATCACTTTTTAAACCCTTTATTCAGCTTCCAAAGGAGGCAAGCGAATAATAGGCACATGCCACCAAGCAACCATTGCTAATCAGTCACAATATTATTTCCTGTTGAGCACAGACTCAGGCTCAGAATCCTTCTCGACACAGTACTCCCAACAGCCAGTACCGACCTCTCGGGCTGACAGATGTGATGAACTCTAAGTGGCATCCGAGCATAGCCTGTGCAAGGCCGGGCAAGATGTCTTCAGTAGAGAGTCATTCGAGAAAAGAGGGACCATGGAGGCACGTGGCTTTCCAACGCTACAGCCACAGAGCGTGGCTTGCACTGACCCCGACTGTCTTTGGCCATTACTCTACTAAGGGACCAGCTAATAAAGAGAAGGAAATGTCACAGCGCACTAACAACCGCTTGCCCTCTGCTCACCTGATGGGAATGATGTTGGAAAACAAGAGGAGGAAGCGGATGATCTGTAGGTACCAACGACCGGCAAAGTGCTGGAGGGCCACCATGACCAGCGACACCACCACCAGGGCGCCAAAGAGGATCTTTGTGAGGCAGTTCACTTCCAGGTCAAACAGGCCAATCTGGGGGACAAAGGAGAGCCCGAGGTTAGCTGGTGCAGCCCACAGCCCACCTGGAGAGCGGCCCTTCTCCCATGAACACCTCCTCCCAGGTGAGACAGCGGGGCCCGTCACCCCTACAGTTTTGGTTGAGAACACTGGGCGCCATGGGACCCCAAAAAATCCTGATTTCCATTTTTTTAAATGACGTAAGCAGGCTTAGACCTGGAAATATATAGGCGGGGTGCTGCTGCGTTTGGGGGTCTGTGCACTACGTGGCCTCTACCATCCTACACGGTGACCAACAAAATGACTCGGGCCTACACGCTCAGCTCCGGGCCACACATGAGTTCAGATCTGCCTGAAAGTTCAGGGCATGAGCCACTGGTGGCACCTGAATTTCAGGTGTTGCACTGATGAGCTCTGCAGTATTCTGACTCTTAAAAACTGGAGGAGGGGTGAGGCCAGGAGGGAAGGTGACCCCACACATCCGGTGACCACGTACACACCTTGCTTCGAGGGCTGGAGGCATTCATGACACTCCGGAGTTCTCTGCCCGTGTAAAGAACCACGCCCACGACGGTTCCTGAAACAGGAAAAATGCCAGGCGAAGAAACGTTAGTGCCGACGGGCGGGCTTGGCCACTGAAGGGCCTGACCCGCCTGCGAGGGCGATTTCTAAGTCCGACGACACCCGTCGCAGTGTTCGCGTCAAGCCAACCAGTGAGCTACGGCCGCACTGACCGGTAAGGTGGCCACGTGCGGCAACGTAAATTCAAATTCAATTTAAAATCAAATGCAATACGGGGCTGGTTAGTGGCTGCCATGTGGGATGGGACAACAAAGACACAGAGCATTTCCATTATGGCTAAAAGTTCTACTGGTCAGTGCTGGTCAGCACTGGTCCATGGGGTCCAGCCGCCTGATGGCAGGGGAAGTAGGGGAGCAGTGGTTTGTCCTTTTGCCACTGGCCTTAGAGGCTTCCAGAAGTGCCTAGGACATTCCCATCTTTACAAACTATTATGGAAACTTATGACTACACCCCTTATTACAGCACATCCTTCCCGCCGAGTCTGATCCTGCTCAGATTCCATGTTCAACTCGAACACTTAGGGATGCCTGTCCAGATGACAATTCTCTCCTGACAACTCCCCCAGCCCCCTGCCCAGCCCCCACTGCAGTGCAATAAGGAAAGACATCAATCCTTCTAAAAGTAAACAATTTAGTGAAGAAATACAAACGGCCAGTTCACATGAGAAAAGATGCTCGACCTAGCGAATAAGCAAAAAAAAAATGCAAAATAAACTTTTTTTATCCCTATCCTAGTAACAAAAATTCCAAAGACTGGTCTGCCGTGTCAGCCAGGAGTTAAGGAAATGGACCCACTGGCTGGAGTGTGAACGAGGACGACCTCTTTTGGGGGGAATTGTCATTATCCATCAAAAATTTACCTTTGTCTCCTCTCTTCAGTGTGTGCCGAGAACATGCTCAACACAGTGCAGCAGATGGACAAGAAGAAAAGCGAGGACCGTCGCCACGAGAGACTGCTAGGGGCCGCGACGAACACTAGCTGAGGACGGAGGGAGAGCCGGGGAGGGGGGGCAGGAGGCAGGAGGAGGACGCTGGTCCCCGGGGTCAGAGGAGCTCTCTGCGGTGAGGACATCTGAGCTGAGACCTGACACAGGAGAAGGGGCCGTCCCCGCAAGCTCTCGGGAAGACCCCAGGAACACAAACACCTAACCTTCTGTGTCTCTCAGCCGCCCTGGTAGAGGGACATCCAAACTCGCACAGAGGTGCGCACAGTTTCCGGTAGCCGAGGCCGACCTACAGGAAGTGCTGGGACTATGTGTCCTGGACAAAGAGCCCCGGGAGGAGACACTGAAGCTCCCCCCTCGTCCCCCGCGCCGCCCCCCAAATTCGGTGTCCTCCAGCAGAATGCGGGCCTCTTCTAGGCAGGCTGCCGGCAGATGGCAGGCCGGGGAGAGCTGGCTGGCCGGCTCCCAGGCAGATGGCAGGCTCCCCTGCTCACAGGCCCGTCGCCACGGCAGATGGTGGGACCGTGGGAGCCGAGCCTGGGCTAAGCTCACTCGCTCCTCTCTCCGTCTCAGCGCCCGATGTCCAGGGTTCGAGAGGTTTCAAAGCAAATCCACAGACCTTTCTTTCTTTCCATCTCCTCTATAAAACAAGGGCCCCCAAAGGCAGGGTCTCCCCACTGGCACCGGCCAACCTCGAGGCCTTTAACACTGCTGAATAACGCCACCCCACTCCCACCCAGCATCGCCCTGTGCTCAAGACCAAAACCGGACCCCGGCCTCAGCCACCAACAGAAGGCACGGCCGGCCGCTTCCGTCTGCACAAGCTTTAAAGGCACTGAATTAACTGCTAACTTTTAAAGAGAGGAACTTTCATTTAAAAAACTGCGATTTCTGATTTCTTTTGGAAAATCGGAAGCTCTGGCGATGCTGGGTCTACGTTCCTCACGTGACCCCAGTCTCCCTGTGACTTCCCCGCTCCGCACGCTGTCACCTCTGCCATCCCTCCTTGCTCCCTCTGGTTCTCGACCGTCCTCGCTCTCTGCAACCTGCAGACCATGGAACCTTCTCGCTCCTGCCAGCCGGGCCCCCAGCTGGTTTCTCCAAGGAGCCAGGCTGTCGTGACCGGCATGTCACCAAGTTCTTTGTAACTCTCCACAACAGTGTGGTCCTGGGGTCAGACCTTACTGTGACCCCTTTGTTCCCTGTCTGCAACAAGATAAATGCTGAACCCTGGAGAGCGAGCATTCAGAAACGTTTATGGCAATTAGACACCGCTGTGACGCACAGGACGGGCCCGCTGAACAGGGGACAGCCCAGCAGGGCGTCATGAAACTCATGTAGCAAGGTGCACGTGGTATGAACTGCATGCTAGTCAAACACAGCAGGGCCACTGACCAATCTGCTACAGATTGGTCAGCTTTGGGCGTGGAGGGTACAGGGGAGGCCAACAAACTAGTCCCTCACCACTGAGCGTCTGAGAAGAACTGGACTAGAACACCTGGGCTCTATACCACGTCTAGGCCACCTTCTCTGCTAAGTCTCCCCCATCCCTTCCCTCCCTGTCACCATTCTGGGGTCTCCTCGGCTTAACATCACTGTGTTACGTTACCATGGCAACTGCATCCTCTACAGATTGACCCTCAGCACCTGCTTGGCGAGCATATTTTTTAAACTTCCAACTAATAACAGCCAAGTGACCGAGTAACAGCAGCTGGATTCTAAAGGGAACACAGAAGCAAACTTTTGTAAAATTAGGATTACTCTGGATGGCTGTTTCTCGAGTCGAGCACCAGAAGGAAGTGGCTTGCCTTCAACGTCACGTTTGCATTAGAAATCAGAGTGCAGTCAGATGTCTACTCAGTGAGAAGCCAGGGAAACAGGCCAAAAACGTGGTATGAACTGCATGCTAGTCAAACACGGCAGGGCCACTGACCAAACGGAAAACGTCCAGGTGCTCAGACTCACTCCAAAACATCTGCCCGCTGAGGGGCGTGGCAGTCAGTGCCATTGCTGAGATCAGTGTTCTCTCTCTCCCCACATCACCAAGCACAGAGAGATTAATTCACACAAACAGCGGGGAAAATGTACATTTTAACTCCACAGAACTGTTTGGAATCTTTTCCACTGTCTCCAAGATCTCAATTTGCCTTCTAATCTCCTCCTCCTCCAAAGCTGTGTAACCTTTGGCAAGTCGCTTAACCTCTCTGAGACTCCCGCATCCCATTAAATGTCCTCGTGTTAATGCTGTGGGACCAAAACAAGAGAATGACAAGCAAAGCACTCTAAATAAGAAGTGCCTCATAAAGAAAGGATTTGTGTTCATCTCTGAGACTGAGGCTGACACAACAAACCTTTTCGACCTCATCCCCTCTACCTCAGAATTCTCTGCATCTTCACCTAAATCGTTTGCTTTTCTTAGTCATTTCAGAGGAAAGTCACAGAAGTCTCTCCTGTTTCTTCTCCTCTCCTCTGTAACCTAGATTAACTTTATAGTAAATTACAAAGCCCAGGAGCGTGGAGAGCAGGATTTTCGGGGCGTACCGCTTCAGCACCCGCTCCTAGCAACGGAGCTCAGCATTATTATTAGATATCGGCGCTCCATTAAGTTTGCTGCATGGAAAGAAGGAAAGCGGGAAGGAGGGAGAGGAGAAAAACCAGCGGAATGAAAACCAGACATACGAACAGGTATTTATTATTGAAACAGCAATATTATCAGAACAAGTATCTAACCAAACAAGTCGAGGTTATTAGAAGCCACAGTGTAGCCAGTCGGTAACCGAGCAGAGTATTAGGGACCAATTTCTCACTTCTCCAGTCATCTGAGGAACGGAGAGACGTTCCAGATTATGCTGCAAACGCCAGTGTAGAAAGGAGACATGGCGAACCCTAAAAGGGGTTGCTCATCTCCGTCCATCTGCACTAAGCAGTGACACGAGGCGACTCGGCATCATTTGTGCCGCTCATTCCCTTCCCCCGTCACAGGGTCCTGACTGAGTGTCTGTTGTACTAAAGAGCCACACAGAAGCACCGAGCAGAGGAAAATGGGTTGACAGGAAGGAGATATCACACTTGACGAGGAGAAAAACAACTGATTCCTCCGACAGTAAAGACAGAAAGTCGCAAGCTATACAATTATATGTTAATAATAGCGTTTATCATATGATGTGTGTGATATAACAACAGCTGCACGATGAGTTCTGCTTCCGGAGCAAAGTGCCTGGGTTCAAGTCCCAACTTTGCTTTTTCGCCGCTGTGTGACCTTGAGCAAGTTACTTAAGCTCACTGAGCCTCAGTTTCCCCACCCACAGAATGGGGAATAACACTAGCCCCACCCTCATGGTACTTTTGGGAGAATTAAGTGAAATGTCTAACGGGCACTGGCCTTGGCACGTGCCAGGCACCCACCAACACCCGCCAGGACTGCTGCAGACCCAGCTCCGCCCCCTGCAAACCTCTTCTGTTCAGCTTTGTCCCATGCTCAAAACCGCAAGGCACCCATTTCCATGGCATCTTGGTGTCCTCCAGGCCGAGGCTCCGACTCAGGCCGAGGGCCGTGTCCTGCACCCCGGAGCCCCGTACCAGCGGGACGCGCTCAGCAGCCCTGACAGATGCAGCTCCCCGGCAGCACGGCCGGGCTGACCCACTTTCTGGTAGAGATTAGACCGTCAATCTGCAGGGGCAATGAAGGG
Source organism: Pteropus medius (assembly GCF_902729225.1). Lineage (NCBI taxonomy): Eukaryota > Metazoa > Chordata > Mammalia > Chiroptera > Pteropodidae > Pteropus > Pteropus medius. Next base: position 20,221,419 of record NW_024342471.1, read on the forward strand.
CTATCCCCCAGAGCGGACGCCGCAGACAAGTCCACAGGCCAGAGCCGCTTCTCTTCCCCAGGTCTCTAAGTGTCCGAGGGGCAATGAGATGCCAGTTTAAGTCCCTAGAGGTCCCGGAACGAGTAGAAAACACCATCTGACCGACGAGGACTCATTTTCCCAACCGACGGATGATTATGTCCAATGACACGAAAGGATTTTCCTTTCCTTTTCAAATTGCTAACATATTCCTCAAAAAAGGGGGACGCCTCACCTGATGCGACGACAGTGCCGGCCCAGAGCGCGTTCTCTATGCTCAGGCTCTCGCTGACGGGAGGGTCGCTGTCCTCCTGGAGGGGACCACATGACACACGCTTACCTACCGAGGCTCCGAAAGGACGCACAGGCCGTTTCCACCCTGCCCTTCTCCAGCCAGGAAGAGGAGGACGACCCGCTCAGAGCCGACGGCTCAGCCAGGGGAGACGGGCCGAGCCCACGATCTACAGTCCCAGGGGGGCCCCTCCCCAGGGAGACACCTGGAAAAGCTGGCTCGCGACTTAAGGAGTACAAGCCTCGGACCCCGAAGAAGTGTTTCACAAGGTGGGAACTAAAACGTGAGAGCGGATCAAACAGGAAGTGTGTTCCGGCTCACAGGAAGCCTCAGTTTAGGTTCTACGAACCTATCATCCCAGATTCCGAACGTAACGTAAACCCAAATTTAATTTCTATTCTGGATGGTTGAGAAGTGGCTTAAAAAGTGTCACAGCGGCAGACGGGCGTTGTGCGAATAAAAAAACATGGGCCCATCTGATAGAGACAGAAAGGGTAAAATGCGTCACAAAGACGTCAGCGTCAATCATAACAATGCTTGGGGCCACGCTGTCGGTGATTCGGGCTGTTCAGAGGCTGGGAGAAGGCCCAGTGCTGTTGGCCTTCCAAGAATCGATAGGTCAGCTTTCGTGGTGGGGGAACCTCGGCACCGCCTGGCATAAAGCCACCACCCGACAGAGACCTGTCCAGGCTTCTTTGCAGGCTTTCGCCACGTGTGCACACTCTCAGACAGGATTCCGCCTTCCGCGAAGCCTACTCACCCTGGTAAACGTTCCTACGAAGTTGTGAATGTCGATGTTGGGCTCCTCTGCGTAGATGTAAGATCGAATCTGAAGGAGGTCCTGCTCAACAGAGGTAACATTTCGGAGTTAGAACAAAGTCAGTGCATGAGTAGAGAGATTTCAGGAGGCAGCCACACTTTTTCAAAAGCAACTGTATTTCTGAAACAGGACAAACAGGCTCTCAGCTTGATGAGGCCGGTGGAAAAAAGAGGAACAGTCTTCCATGGAGGAACCTTAGGAATTGCTACGTGCAGCATCCCCAGACGCTGGGAGACGCTGGGGTGAGGGTTCTGGCTCCCCAGTGTCTGACGGCGCAAACCCACACCTGCCAAACTCCGGGTTCCGGCGTTTGTTCATGGCGATGAACACTCGCTCTCTCAACAGACAGTTATTGGGCACCTACTCTGTGCACAGCCCTGGAAAAAGCAGGGGTGGGAAGTGACCAAGAGCACCGCACATCCATCAGGATGGCTGCTACCAAAAGGAAAAAAAAAAGAAAACAGTTAAGTGCCGGCAAAGATGTGGAGAAACTAGAACCCGTGCGAGCTATTAACGGGCGTGTAAAAGGCTGCAGCCGCTGTGCTGGGCAGCATGGCGGGTCCTCAAAACATTAAACGTGGGATTACCGTTTGAACAGAAAGCCCGTTTGCCGTGACTTGAAAGCAGGACCCCAAAGAGATATTGGTACCCCCGTTTTTGTCGCATTATTATTCACAACAGCCGAAAGGTGAGCGTAACCCAAGTGTCACCGACGGGTGAACCAACAGAACGGACTCTAAACATACAATGGAACATCACTCAGCCTTAAAAAAGGAGGGAATCCTGACATGTGTGAGTCCACGGGTGAACCTCGAAGACGTGATGCTGAGCAAAATAAGCCCGTCACGAAAGGACCAATACTGCATGACTTCACCCCTCTGAGGTCCCTAGAGTCGTCAGACTC
>NW_024342471.1:20226900-20227308 GCF_902729225.1 Pteropus medius
GTCAACTGATGGGGCGGGCGGGCAGCGGTGCCATCCACGCCGGGAAGTCGGTGCAGTGGGTAGGGCCTCGTAAAAGCTTGAGCGGCTCACTCGGGCCCAAACGGGCTAGAACAGTAAATGTATTGATGGGTCCGCCGCTCACTGGTTTCTCTACTGCCCCATCTCATCGCTGGTGCATCTTCTGGTATTTTTCTCAGAAAACAGAGGATTTCTGGGTGCTTCTCTCTACCAGGCCTACTTCCTCCTCTAGCCAACTCCCGAAGTTGAGCTTAATGCAACTCACAGAGGACAGAGCCGCTGCCGAGTGTGTGACTTTACCAGCTGTGACTCAGCAGGGGTCCAACGAACTGTATCTTTGTAATAATCAAAATCTATTGACCTGCTAGCACCAAAAACACTTTTTTTTTT
>NW_024342471.1:20227727-20270272 GCF_902729225.1 Pteropus medius
TGAATCCAACCATTACCTCCCGAATTCCAGCCAGAGAGGACACAGGGTCTAAAGTCCGCTACCCTAGCTGGCTTTCTTCCAGGCCGTCTGCTGGAACCAAAGACACACACTCTGCTCACGCTTTCTGCTCCTACCAATTTTCTGGCTTGATGTCTGGCTTCCAGTGGGATTTTAATAAGAAAGTCAAGTAGTAGGAAGGAAGAAGAAATGTTTCATTCCTATGAAAGAGTAGGAGGAGAGAGAGAGAGAGAGAGAGAGAGAGAGAGAGAGGAGAGAGAGAGAGGAGGAGAGAGGTGAGGAGAGAGAGATGTGGAGAGAGAGGAGAGGAGAGGGAGGGAGGAGAGGAGAGGAGCCAGCAGCAGCCTTCATGTAATTATGAACAGAAAAAAGTATGAACACATAAAGGGGTTCATGTGGTTCTTCTGAGCTGCCATCTGGTAGAGTGTCACTTTGCCACAAATCAACTTTGAGTTCTTGGATTTAATCCTTTTAAAAGAGCATAGTTCACTTCCTACAGAAACGAGTTGAGACAAAATCCTTTTCTAATCGAATATTATTCTGAGACTCTCCAGGATCACCCCCAAGATCCAATACCTTCCAAATAAACGCAATAAAATAAAAAATAAAAAATAAATAAAAGATATGAGTGTTTGCGAAAGTAACAAATGAGTTAGCAGTGCTATTTTTAAAAACGCATTTTTGGTCTGTTCTCATATTAACCCTAACTCCCCATAAAATGATAGAAAAACACAATGTTTAATTCAAAAAATACAAGCTAAAATTGCTCCAAAGGTAAATGACATAAACATTTTTACGTGCTTATGTAGCAAGCAGACTTCTAGGAGAGCCTTTATGATAAAAACAACAACAACAACAAACACATCCATCAGGAAATCAAAACCTGTGTTCGTCAGTAAGATTTCTGGCTAATCGGCACACATAAACCTTGAAAAAATATTGTGTGTGTGTGTCTCACGGGAAAGAGCTTTTTCTCCCCAGGCAGAGCTGTTGGACAGACTCGCAAACAGTGTAACACATTCGATGAGTCTACCAGATACACTCATTACGTGTTAGGATTTGTGACGTGGTAGCAACAGCATCGCATTTAAACACACACACTCACAGCAGCCGAGACCCCACTCACCTTTTCAACGATGATGAGATCTCCAACTTGGATGTTAGCGCTCTTCACCTTCATGGTCCCTGCAAAGAAACAGGTCCAAGATACATCATGCTTGAATTCATCTCCATTCCGCGTGTCTTTACAGAGCGTCCGCCAGGCTGCAGGTGCTTCCCCGCCCCCACCTGCCCCTCCGCAGCATCATCGCCTCCTGCCCCTCTGAGACGAGGTGCACCTGCTACACACACGGCTCCAGAGACCCATCCATGCCCCTTGTGAGAGTGCTAGGACGTGCCCGCGCCCCTCAAGTGACAGCTTCCGTCCGAACGGTGTCTCGGACGCTTTTCTAAACCCGCATCTTCACAGAGTCGTTCAGCCTCAAAAACAAACAAACAAACACCAAAAGACACAGAAATGGGGGAGGAAATTAAGAATTAGATCCATGGACAAAAAGGGCAACTCTTAATATTCGGTAGCACCAGAAAGAAGCTAACCCGAAGTGACTGGTTTTGGTTTGCGACTGCCATGCGGTTTGGTTCACGTGAGTGTGATCGGACTCTCCTTTTGCTGGACGTGTCTCTGAGTGAAGAGTAACAGCTAACATTAAGCGACAACTGTGCTAAGCGCTGCGTAGATACTGACATATCGACGGCTTCGTTCATTTCTCACCATGGCCATCAGAAAAAGGTACAACTATCTTATTTTCGGATGAGAGGAGGCTCAGAGATGCTGCATCTTAGTCTCACGGTCACAGCAAGCCGGGATTCACACCCACATCTGACTCCCGAAGATGGACTAAAAAACAGAGTTCACCACAACTCAAAACAAAGACATTTACTAAGTGCTATGTCCTAAAAATTCAAAGGTGAAAGACAGTCCTGCCAGAGAAGGAGCAATTAGGGGGATCGTTTTATAAACTAGACACATGTCTGACCAATGTACTGGATACTTGAAACTAATAAAATTAAAAAAATAAATTAAAAGAAAGACAGTCCTCCTATCCTAAAAACACTGTCATGCAAAAGCCAACAACACGCTTGTGCCATAAAGGGCCCAGACAGTAAAGAATTTAGGTTTCACAGGCCAAGAGACAGTTTCCAACTCTCCCAACCACTGAGAGGCTAACAGTCTAATGCACATTTATGTTTTATATTCTAAAGCATAAAAAAAAAAAGTTCTCGGCTCCCAAGCCATACAAACAAACAATAACCGATTTGGCTTGCCGGCTGCCGTTTGCGAACCCATGAGCTGGTGAGAAAGCCAGCCACACAGACGCTGCTAGTGCAGACTGGTGAGTGACATGGAGGCGGAGTCCAGTGTGCTAAGGGAGCAGAAAAGGGAGAAACCTCCCCATTGGAAGAAGGACCCAGACACATTAGGCGCTTGATTATTCACCCAACATTCAAGCACCAGACGCTGAGCGCCTGCTGCATCCCGGGCATCTTCCTAGGCTGGGGACCTCTGGGACTCACATTCCACAGGAGGGAGGGAGGAAGGGAGGCAATGAACAGATAGTGGGGTGCAGGGAGGTGTCAACACAGGAGGGGTGAGGCCAGAATTAACTAGACGAAGGATACCATGAAAGCAGGGAGCAGAACAAGATGAAGGTGGGGCGGCTGGTCGGCCAGGAGTCCAGCATCCTGAGAGCAAGCCCAGAGAGAAGGCGGCCCTCGAATCTGGTGGTGGGTCAAACTCTCGCACAAGGGAGGAACACCATACGATTTTGATGTCATCGGCGTCTCTCGTAACGAGCCCATTTAACTTACAAATGCTCAGCTGAGAGAAAGAAATAATAGTGACGATTCGATCCTCCTTAGTAAAGTCTCTGCCCAGAGCGAGGGTGAAATGGACCCTCGACGGCCAGTCCCTCCACGTACCCATTCCCGCCATACGCACCCAACCTTCATGGACGAGGGTTCCTAGTTCTTGTCTCTTCGGCATGAAAAATAACTTAAAAACCCTAACGACATAGCCTGAGTGCACGGCTCTAAACTTTTACAACTTTTCACAATATTTCACACTTGTCACATAATTTAACGCCAGGTGCCTTTTTCGTTAATGCGACACCATCGAGACTTTTCAAAGCATTCCAGTGATTTCTATTCAAACGGCTCTAATAGGGTCCACTGGGTTTGATTTTAACTAATTTTTGGATTTAATTAAATGCTGTCAGGATAAGAAATAGAACTAGCACTAATGACTTCTGAAAAGCACGAAGCAGACAGAGACGGGCTGGACCCAGCGTCCATTCCTCTCCAAAAGATGAGCATCTCCCCCTAGAAAGCGAGCACTGAGTCGTCTCCGCCCTCATTAAATGCAGTGTGAAATTCAGCCCGATGGCCTCAGCCCCGGCAGAGATCATGAGACAGGGGTGAATAAGGGCTGACGGGTAGGATTCTTTTCCTGCCTCAACAATTCTGGCCCACCAGGGGGCAGCAGACAGCCCCTTACGGACCGGTTCTTCCCGGGGCGCCTACCTAGACGTGCCCGGAAGGAAGGTTGTAAATTCAACGGCCCTCGGTGCCAATGAACTTTTCCTTCGCTGGCGCTTGCCCCAACTTTCCCAAACATAAATTTACACGTTGTCTTTGGTTTTATTACTGAAATTTATGCTGGCAGCCTGGCCCAAACGATCACACTGGTATTCTGGGTTTTGAGACCTAGTTATAAGTTTTCATTTCTAGCTGAAAGAGCATGCGTTTCAAGCCTTATTAAATAATATTTGCATATGTCTGTGTGTATATGTTAGCGGGACAGAGGACAGAATCATGAGGATCATACTAAAAGGAGTGACCATGATTCTTTCTGCGGATGTTGGGGGATTCATCTTTTCCTCTGGCACACGTACTTTCTAAATCCTCCGCACTGATTTTTTTTTTTTTTTTAATAATGGGCATGAGGTGCTTTTCTTATAAGAAAAAAAATAAATAAATTAAACTAGCTCAAACTTTTAAGTGATCCAGATTTTTCCCTTCTTACAAGGGAGCCCTGATTTACGACGGGTTAATTTGAACTCTGCCTCTCTCTGTCCATCTGCTCTACCTCAACAAAAACCTCTTTAATCCGCTGTTTGCAGAGCAGTTTCTCACTAACCCCGCGGGCTGATCCCTCACACAAACACTTCTACTGTATCTGCCCATCGGCCCTCAGGCCTCGGGCTCCGCATCTCAGAAGCCACACCCGCCGTGAAGTCACTGTGCTGCTTCCCCATGGCCCCTCAGTAGCATTTTAGTATTTGGGGGGAGACGAACCTCGGCTTCGCGGCTTCAACGAAGGGAGACCTAGGAGATGCTCCTACGCTACTGAGCTCACACATGGTCCTGAGCATCGATTTGGACTTCCTGTCCCTCACTGCCATTTTTGGGGGGCCACCAAAAATGTGCAGTTTGGGCCTGCATGGGGGGCTCCTGTTTTGTGTGTGTGTGTGTGTGTGTGTGTGTGTGTGTGTGTGTGTCAATTTAATGAGAAAGCAAATAAAACCAAAGGAATGGAAAAGGAGTGAAAAGGGCAGGTGGGGGGCTGGAAGGGAAAAAGCAGATACTATACTTATTCCAGCATTTACTTGGGCTATTGTCAACATCGACATCTTGAATAAATGGCCGAAAATGCTTCCAGTGGTTGGATTAACCTACAGAATTGAAAAAAAAAATTGTAAAATTGTGACAAGGACCCAAAACACATGATTTCTAACCCTACATTAACCATTCTCCTGAATTGTTACCACCATTCTTGCAAAAAGGGGGAGAACGAGAAACAGACGCACTCCGGCCGAGTTCCCCGTCTTCCTTTCCTACCAGAGAAATATGACAAATAGAAAGCAGCACGTTTAGTGACCATCACCTATCTCAACAGAGAGGGAGAAGCATCCGCCCAGGCCACCACCTGATGAGATGGGGACTCCCAGCACCCCTCTGAGAAGTCAGCAGACACACTTCCCCTCAGACCTCTCTTTTCTCTCCTGGACCCCGTAAACACTGCAACACCCCATCTTCCAACCTCTAGGCGCTGGGATTTCCAAACGCATCTGCAGAAGTTGGGTGAGAGATTTTCACAAAGGTTAAGTGGAAAATTCTCCACCAGCCACATCGTCAATCATTAAATGCCTTCTATAAAATAAATGTATCCCTTTCGGCTTTCACCACTTCACGCAAGCCGCCTCCGAGCCAGAGTTTATAACAGGGAACAAACTTCCAATTACTAGAGCTGTTTATTTCTGTAGAGATGGACCCCGAGCCTTTCATAAGCAAATCCATTGAGCCCAAACCATGCTTTCATGGATGACAGCATCAGAATAAGAGCAGTTTGTCTACACTGCTGGGAGAAACCAGATGTTTCTCTTGAGTCGAAACAAGCGAATGACAATTCAGTCAAAATGCAGAACGGCCTGCAAAGAAGAAGAAGAAAAAAAAAACGGTTTTTAAATAAATTCTGGGGCACTAGTATGGAAGGGCCTATTTTTTGACCCCGAACACCTCCAGGATCTTTCTATTTTTCGCCGTGCGTCCAGGGTATGGATTGCTTGTGTAGCTCTAAAAGGGCAATATCTCCACGCACGAACCCTGGTTAATGTTTCGCTCTTTAACTCACACTCTAATCTGACTGCACAGCGATGAGTTGTAAATTCTACAGCATGTGTACATTTCCTGGGCTTGACACTAAAACGCGTCTGGTTTAAAGCTGAAAATTTCATATTCCAATACAGTCGTCTGCATTCCCCAAAGCCTAAGAAAAGACTGATATCTGAAAACAGGCAACGGATGAAAAGATATTATTGGAAATTCCATGGCCACTTCCTGGGGCTTTTGTTTAAAATAGTGGGAACGTAAAAAAGAGAGGCTGTAGTTTAAATGTGACAAGTTTATACCCAACAGAGGCTTTAAAAATAAATATATAAATGGTCCTCTCTGCTTCTGGTGCCCAATAATGATGAAATAGACCAACATCCACCCCCACGGGGGCGGGGGGAGGGGCGGATTGCCCAAATACCTCCTGGAAAAGATGACAGTCCAATCTGCATGTGAATTCTTTTAGGGTTTTTTTTTTTTCTAATTAACGATAGATCAGTTCACCAACGATTTGCAATAAAGTGGAACGGAGTACTTTGGAAGAGAAAAAGAACCTTGGGAGTCTGAAATAACAATTCTGCATCTGTCGGAGAATGTAAGAGAAAGTGTTTGGCACGATCTGTCTTAAGACTTGTAAAAGTAAATGCTCTGAATCTTAACGAGAAGCTGCGGCAGGGAGGGCTCTGCTCACCGAAACCGTATTGGATGGAGGTCCTCAAAAAAAAAGACCTGTGCAAGGCTTCCGCAGCAGTGATATCAAAAAGAGCATCGCTGGTCCTCTCCGTAAAGGAAGTATAAAGCATATCTTAGACTCTGAAAACACAAATGGCATTTGTGTTTAGGAATAGAGAGCTTCGCTTTAGTTAATTAAGTATTAGCTAACTTATTCCCAGTAATGGGCACGTTTCCTACACTAACCCACTTCCTGATGAACGCCAATGGAACGTCACTCCCCAAAAGAAAAACATGTATGTCCTTTGTCCTCAAAACTTAATCACATTAACCGCCATCCTAAATAATGGTCCAAAGTGGATTTTGAATTGAATTGAAAAAAGATATCACTCCCGAATTGGGAAAAGGTGAACAGTAGCATTTGCAAAACTATCTGGGAAAAAACTGGGGAGAAGGAAAAGATTTTTTTTTTTTTTTTTTTTGGCACCCACCCAGGTACTAAAAAGCTCAAGGTGGGGGAGATTTTTCTCTCCCTTTTGCATAGACCTTTGGTTTATGACTTATGGTTTATGCTGGGCCCAGATGCCCCCAGCAGGAAAGACGCATTGGCAATTGTGTTAATTATGCTTCTGTTTGCACTTTCTTTCAAGGCTAATTATCCGCTTGCTTCATTTACCCCTTGATCGCAAAGTCAGTCTGGGAAAACATTCCTGGTGTGAAGACCGTGGAATTCATCCTGTGAAAAATGCAAATCCAATTGCCCTCACCACCTGTGATAATCAAGGCAGAATTAAACTTTTAGTTTGGAGAAGACAAATATAAAGAGAAATCATTCATTTACTAGATTCTTCTATGCTGACCCGAGCCAAATCTTTCGAGTAACAAACCTAAGTTTTGCTGGGTCTGCTCCTACTTCAAGATACTCTCTTCGCTGCCTTTGTATTTACAGTGCTACTGAATGTTATCGATTTGGGGAGACCTTATAATTAGAGCCATGATACCCATAAAGATCTAGGAACCTCTCTTACACAGCTGATCACGTCGAAATGTGGATTTCAAGGAGGAGGCAAGGGGAGCCTTACTTATCCAAAAGCATTATTATGCTGATGGGGCTTTTCAACAATTTGTCCACCTTAGAAGGAGAAAGCTGGATTGATAGGTTTCTTTGGACTCCGAAATGTGTTTTAAAATGACTTAAATCTTAAAAGCCCTTCTGAACACTCTGGCAATTGTTTAGACAGTCGATGCCAAAGTGCTGAGCCCGGCTCCAGGCACATGGTAGGTGCCTGGACCTGCTCAGGTTTTACATTCAGACAAGCCAGGGTTCAAGCGGGTCACTAAGCAGCTAGAGCCTCTGAGTGAGATAGGGCACTTTGCCAATCTGGGCTTCCATTCCCTATAAAAGCTCCCTCTACAGGGCTGTTTAAAAATTACAGCCTAGACCTTACCCAGCAGCACCTGGCTGGCTATGGTAGGTCATCTTCCTTCTTTTTCTTCCTCCTGGTTTCCAATGTGGGCAGCATTTTTCAAATCGCTCCAATGCCACCTCTTCCCTGTGGCGTGCCTTATGTACACACTCCTGAGTCCCAGAGTCTCAGGTCCTCCCTGGCCTACACAGCCTTTCCTCTGTTTGCCCAGGAGGGAGGGGCTCTGGAATCGCAGCCTAATTGGGAAGAATAAGATGGAGCCTGAAACTCGGGGTTCTGTCCCCCACACTCCCAGCCACCATGACCCGGGGCCTTTGGAGAACTCTTTACCAGGTCCACTTACAAGGCGTGTGCTCCAGGTGCTGGCACAGAGCCCAGCACTCAGTCCCTGTCTTGGTTTAATGTTCTGCTGTCACCATGCAGAAAATCTTAAACATGTTTGAATAAGTGTTCATTTTTGCACTGGGCCCCATGAATGATACAGCCAGTCCTACTCTCTTTCATCCTGTAAGACTCATCTCCTCCAGGAAGACATCACACCAGCTCCTCTCCGATGTCTCCCATAACCTCCATTTATTCACCCACTGACACTCAATGGCTCCCTGCTACGATACCACCAGCACTTTCTTAAGCACACATCAAATCGCAGGCACAGTGCTACTTTCTTCCCATGCCAGAGTTACATTTAAGCAACTCTCTGAAGGTAGCTGCTATTACAACCCCCGATTAGTGACAGGTTAAGGGATCTGGCCACACAGCCAGGAGGAGGTGGACGCAGGTGTGTTGAATCCGGGCAGAGCACAAGCTCAGAACCATTACTTTCTTCAACTGCCAGGAACTGTGCTCAGAACCAGGAATGCAGTGGCCAAGAGAGGGGACACTCCTCATAAGGGCCCCACACTCACGCCGATAAAGTATAATTATTTTAGTTAAGTTTTTAAAATTATCTACTTAAATGCCTGAAGCCCAACCCCTCGTGTTCCTTTAATATGGACATGATGGAGTCTCAAATATTCTTAAAAGGAAAAAAGGTCATTCCCATCTATATGTCTAATTATGTTATTAAAATCTTTGGAAATTTATTAGATCATGACAATTACACTAAAAATTAATCCAACTGATGTGTTGTTTTAGATACACCTTGAATGAAATAAGGTGGAAGAAGCTATTTAAAAGATTGTCATCAGCGTTTCCTCCCAATGATGAGTTCCTTATTATCAGGGCTTTTAGGTCAGTTGTTCAAAATCAAATTCTTTTTTTTTTCTCAAAATTTGAAATGTTTTCAATTTGATCAACAGAATGCCTCTAAAACTTTGGCAACATCCCAGTGAGAATCTGTGCCACTGACTTTCTTAACACTATATTAATTCCTGCTAACAATGCACGCTGTGAATCTAATTTTCAGACACCAAACACACAAATTGAGAGACAAACTATAAAGTAACCGGCCTAAAACTGGTCCCCCCTTTTCAAAAAATGTCAATGTCATGACAAAGAAAACCCAGGAGCTACGCCAGGTTCGAGGAGACGAAGAAGAAAGGACAAATTCAACTGGCAAACCTGGACCGGTTCCTGGACCATGAAAAAGATGCTACTATGAAAGGGCATTGGGGGGACAAATGGCAAATTTTGAGTAAGGACGTTAGATTAGAATGATAGCAACGCCTCGCGTTAAATGTCCTGATTTTGCTAATTGTACTGTGTCATGTAAGAGAAACGTCCTATGAGGAATTCAAAGCTGAAGGATTTAGGGGCAACAGAGAACGATATCTGGAACTTAATTCTCTGATGGCTGAGAGAGAGAATGTTGAGAATGTGACAAAATTGAGGAATCCGGATGGGAGGCATAGGAGAGACCTCTGAATGATTTTTGCAATCTTCTTGCTAGTTAGAAATTTATCCCAAAAAAAATTTTTTTTTAACTTTATTAGTACATGTATCATGAATGAGTGTCATTAATGAGGAAACGATGCAGAATGTGTGTAAAATCTCACAGCCTATAATCTAGTGATCAAGGAGTTGATCTTTCGGTTTCTAAGCATTTTCGAACTCCAAAAATAGTGCTAAAAAGTACATTTTAAGATGTCCTGTGATCGAAAAACAGGCCTGCATGGATACACATATGTATATTTGTTTCATTGGGCTTTTGAACTTAACAAAATGAAATTCTTGGTGAAATGCCTCTACTCAAGGAAATATTAGTCATTAAATAGGAATAAAGTAAGGTCAAAAAAGGCACCCTTTTCTTCCTCTCTCTGAAACTTTCCAGTTTGGGCTTCTTTCTCTAGCCCCTCCCCCCGAAAGTGTACCAACTAACTCACCTCGATCACTTTCCAAGCTGACAGTTTCTTTAGTGTTCCCCCTTCCCCCCAGGGATGGGGAGAGGGGAGTGGCTTTCAAGACAAACTGCAGGGCTAGGGCCTGGGTTAATACTCAGAGTTCTGCCCCGTTCGCCCCTACTGTCACATTGGCATGACAATGGAAACCACGGGCCACAAAAGGAGACCAACAAAGAAAGACAAGTTTTTAATGCTAGAGCCATCTGCCAATTCTCCTTAGGACCTTTTCAAGAACCGCAGGGAGTTACAGCAGGAGCGGAGGAGGGGGTGGGCAGGGGAAGGCACGAAAACCGTTCATGGGAAAAGCAATTGCCATGTGAAAAGAAGCTAAGAAGGGCAGGCGCCCGGGTGGATGGATGGAGGGCACCCGAAGGCCCCTTCTCAGAAGCTGTAAATAGATCCACCACACCCTCTCCCATGGGGCTTTTGTCAGTTGCCAAGCATTGTACACGTTACAATCAGAATATGTTATTAACAGAGGATTTCAAATACACGAACCACAAAAAACGTTCTCCAGAGTGGTCTTCTAATTACAAGCCACCTGCCTTTGCAAAGATTATACTGGGTTTGTATTCTTTAGGTCACAAACTGTTCTAAATACAGTAGTTTAGCCATAAGAAAGCATTTCTCTACCAGCCCTAAGTCCCCTGCTTCTCCCAGAGAACGGCCAATTTTTAAGACCACCCACTATGAACATCTATTCAATTCACTAAGACGAAATACTTTCATGTCCTCAAGGAATTTTGTTCGAATTTCAAACAAACAAACAAATAAAAAATTCGGAGGCCGAACCATATTCTTCCAACATTTTTCCCAAAAGGAAAATGCTACTCAAAACCCTGAAACCATGGATGGCCGGCTTTGCTGGAAGAATAAAGCGTTTAACAAAAGCAGTTCACACGCGCTCTGGGACCAGCTCTCCGAGGCACCTAATCTCTTTCAGAATTCTCAACTTTTTCAACGCCTGACATTATTAATCCCTGAATGGGATCGGTAGTCATAGGGAGCTATAGGTAGCAGGCCTCTTTTCTGAATACAAACTTACAGGAAATCTGTTGTAGAGTTGGTAGTTGGAAACAGAAGTCAGCCTCGGCTGGGTTGTCTTGTGGATTCTCTACAATGTATGTGGGGGTGGTTTTTAAATTCCGCCATTGAAAATGCGGATTAAAGGTTATCTGGTCATTTCTCTTTGGGTCAGACTATGCTACACTTTCCACTCTTCAATTTCGAGGATGTATAAGACGCCTGCAAAGAAATTTTCACAAATGCAATATTTATGTAAATCTGGTGCCTTTTAAAAAACTGTTGCTAACACTATATGTCAACTATAATTCAATTTAAAAGTATATAAATAGATAAACAAAAACTAACGTTGCAAAGTTGTAACATTAGTTTTGTGATGTTAAAAGAGTATCTTATCGTGCTTGGAACAGGGTGTGGGCCAGAGTGTGCATCTCTCACATGAAGGGAGTGGGGGCGTACTCCCCTCCACAGCCAGACCCGATAAATGTAAGGAATTAGCAAGCAGAGGATGCCAAACGCACAGAATTTAATTCCAGGTAGATGATGCACAAGTCAGCCGATAGGACCACGCCTAAGAGGACATGGCAACCCAGGGATGCAGCCCACGTATCCCCAGGCCCCGGGGCTCACGGTTGCCTCCCTGGGCGGCGGCAAGTGAGCGACTGTCCCGCCACACGGTACCCACACGCCCGCCGATCCCAGGCCTTGAGCTCTGCTCCCCTGCAGCCTGCACGCCTGGGCAGCAGGAGGCGGCCCCAGTGGAGCCAGGAGGCTGACCTCTCGCTGTGAGCCGGCTGTAGACCTGGGAATTGACTTCCTTGTCCCGCAGGTAGCATCGGATCTCCTCCACCGCCTCTCGGATGATGGTGACGGCCAGCACGAAGCCCTGCGAAAGAGAAGGGAGAGGGGGTGAGCCCCGCTGAAACCCACCTTCCTCTCCTGGTGCGGGGGACGGAAAAGGCCAGAGGGCAGCAGGCCGGGCCCTGCTAATGGTCCCAAATGCACAAGCCCCAGCAAGCCCACTTCTCCAAGTCTCTATTACACACACACCGTGGAGAAACGCTCACCCGCACACAGGTATGAGGACGCCCCTGCTCACCACCTCTACAGGGTTTGAGGGTGAGAAACGTAGAAACACCCAAACTGTCCATCCACAGGCAATGGCCGAGCGACGGCGGCCACTGACATTTGCATCTCACTCACCATGTGCGGGGTGCTAGCCAAAGCGCTTTGCATTAGTGCATTTCACCCTCACGACCACCCTGGGAGATTTGCCGTGCGAGGTTACAATTACTCAGATCGCCGGGCTATAGATGGGGAAACTGAGGCACAGAGCGGTCGCGGGATAAAACTCCCACGTGATAAGCAGTAATTTCAAACACAGGAAATCTGGCTCGGGCCTTTGGTCCTAAAAGCCACATTGTTTTGCTTCTAGAGAAACTTGGGTAGGTGGAAACAACAGAGAGACCACCAGGAGGCAGTTAAAAAAAAAAGAGAGAGAGAGAGAGACAGGGCTCAGCCGGGAGATCAACTTTTCAGAACACACAATGTAACGCCTTTCATAAACAGCAACTATTCCATACACTGTTAGAGACCTTCTCGTTCCCTAACCACCGGTTAGATCCCTTGGTGAGGCAGGCACGAAGATGGGGTGGGCAGGGACTGAAGGGAACCTCGGTCTTATCTATAAGGTTTACCATTTTTATAACAAAAACATATTGAAAGAGTCATCGTATGAGTATCCACCAATAAAGAGAAAATTTTAAACTGCCTGATTTTCTCAAGTCAGGTACCCCGACTCGCAAAATCTAGTGGAGGCTGGTGTGTGTGTCACCCACAGCAAGAACCTATTTCCATCTAGATTTTTCCTCTTGTAACCATAAAGGCAAGAGCATTCATTTATGTTTCTTACAAAATGCCCTTGTCATCCCCTCCTTTTAAAGTCATTTCTTAAGAAACAGAGAGCGCCACCTGCCCCAAAAGATTAACAATAGTGACTCTTTGATGATTTCATTTTCATACCGTTGACCCCAAGAAATATATTAACTTCTGACTCAAAGGACTTTGAATCTCTTATGTAAATCTAGCCAGAGAGATGCTGCTTTGTGAAACTCCTCCAAAGCCCCAGACATTTTTACAATCAAAAGACTCCTCCAGCCTCCTGCTTCCAATCAGATGTAAAGTACACACTTGCAGCCAAAGCAAAAACGGGTCCATTTCAGAACAAAAGTATAACCAGACCACATATGGAGGAGAGAGAAAACCTGTTCTCACGGAGCACGGACCAGGTTTACTGGACCCCCCAGCCCCACTCGGCGCCTCTGCTTCGTTGTTCTGGGCCGGAATCCAGCTTTTTGTTGTTTGTTTGTTTGTTTTCAAATGATCCCAGTTTCTATTTCTCTCTGCATGGGCCTAGCTGAGTCCCACTGATGTTAACGGAAAGCGAGAGCTCATACAAAGACAGGAGCAGCTAGCTTCCCTGCTACAAAAGAAAAAAAAAAAAAATCGTTCCCTAGTTATCCTGTCTACCACCCCCACCTCACCCCCCAACCCGCACACACAGTTCTCATTAATCCTATAGGACATGACATACACACCACCCCTTAGGCTAGAAACTGATTTACAAAGAGATGTAAATGGAGTCCAGAAGTAAATTCCAACAGTCCAATTTCAGAGGTCCCTAATATCCACAGATATTTAGAAAAAGCTTTAATAGGGGGACCTGGGGTTGTCAGAGCTTGTAAAGAAAGCACAGGTGGTGACTGCACAGACACACAATCCTGAAGGTGCTAACGCGCCTCTCAGGTAAAGCTGTGCGTCAAAAATAGATTTACGAAACCAAAACTATCTCTGAGAGATAGAAATAAAAAAAAAAACAGTTGCCGCTGGTTGGGGGAGGGTTGACAGAAATGGGGCCAGGGGTGATGAAAACGTTCTTTGTCTTGACTGACGTGGTGTTGAGACGATGCTGACAAATGTCGATACTCGCTAGAGTGAAAACTTCCTATCTGTGCAGTTTATGGTGTATAGGTTATATATATATATAGATATATATATAGATATATATATATATCTATATATATATCTATATATATATCTATCTCAATAACGAAAAAAATCTAGATTACTTGGTCTTCACACAATTTTATGGATTATTTCAGCTCTCTCTTGTAGAATTACTCTAATCTATTAGTACCAAGGAAAAAAGTCATTACAAGCTAAAACTAAATCCAAGGAACAACAATGTCACCAGTGCCAGAATTTAAAAATTAAAATGAGACCCTTTCCCGAGAATCTTCTGTATGTCAGGAGCTATAGGAAGTAGTTTCCGTGCAGCACTTCATTTAATCCTCCCAACGAGCCAAGAAAATAGACACGATCGCCCCGATTTTACAGGTAAAGAAACTGAGGCTCAGAAAAGCTTGTTCAAATCACACAACTTCTCATCAAAACGCAGCCGAGAGCGGCACCTCAACCATTTGGCGGTGAGGCCCTCACTTTGAGCCGCTTCCCTCAAATCTGGGTTTGAAATGAGAGGCCTTTTAGGGTCCTCTCAAAAGAGACCTCAGGACACTTCAAACTGCGTTCTAGCCAAGAACTGGAAATTGATTCTGCGCGTGATAACCTAGGGGATTTAGGGTAAATCAGCTACAGTTGCCTAGAGACAGAGGATGTCTAATTCATCTTTGACCCCAAACTCCCTTCTCTGTATTCTAGAAAGAGAGGCAGAGCTACTGCGAGACAAATGCACCCCCTCAGGCTCCTGAACTACTCCGGTGGTGGGGGAAAAGGGGACGGGGAGATGCACTTAGGGACCTCAAGATGGCCTGAGGCTGCTGCCTGGTTTCTATCCAGGGCCACAGCCCCGGGGAAAACGGGTTGACTCCACTGCTCACACTGCAAGTCAGGCCTTCTGCCTTCTCCTGGAAAATCCAGTGACATTTCAGTGAAAAGACCAGGGCTGGAACTGAGGTCGGGCCCTCTTTAGAAGGGTGGGAGCCCTCTTGGTCGGGCTGGTCCCCAGCCCTCCTCCGGCCCTCCTGCATTCCCAGGGGGGCTTCTGCAGACACGAGTCCACCGTCACTGGTGCTGATTTAGAAACGCTAGTAACAGGAAAGAGATCAGCGCCTGCCATCAAGTCCCACGCGACACCGATTCTCGGGTCCAAGTGCCAGCCAGGCCTCCCGCTGCTGGGCGTCTTTGTTCTGAAGGGTCTCACTCATCAGATCTGTCTAGTTTCCTGTAACTCTCAGACTCCAGAAAGGCGCCGAGGGGCCTAACACAGAAGTCTGGATACAGCAGGACCAAAAACACGAGAATAAAAGCCAACTCCCAGCTCCAAAGATAACCACTGGCTTTGGTGGAAAACCTCCCAGACGTTAAGTACACAGAAATATTTGGTGGGGGGAGGGGGAGCGTCGCAAAAATTGGAGCATGCCATCCAAGCTGTTCTGCAAGTTCCCTTCTTCACATAAAGAAACACATGATTCACATCTTCCCATGTCGACGCGGCGAAGTGACTTTGCTGTTTCTCATTCCTGGGCAGCATTCCAGGGCTGAGCCACAGCAGTATTTAGGTAACTACTGACGGGCGTTTGTCTGTCTCCAGTGTTTTAGTCACCGACACCACGCTGCAGAGAATATCCTTGTACACACGGCACCGCACACATCCCGAAGCCTTCCTGGTATTCCGAGGCCACTCCTTGAAAAGGAGACCAAAACGCTTCCTCTCCGAGCGTGATCTCAAGCAAGGTCCTTATTCTCCATGGCTCCGAGTTCTCTCTTATCAAGCGAGGAACCCTCTTCCCTACCGGCCCCCCAATGACTGTCTGTGGAAGCATTCGACAGAACTGATCCCATTTCCTACCGGACTTTCTCAGGCATGTAATTTGCATAATTCCATCTCCCCTTAGTCAGAGCTACACGAATCCTGGTTAAGAGAATGAAAAACGTAAGCCAAATGTGGCTAAGGACCACCCTCCCCAGCACATACATAGATGCCAATGAAAATGTGAATGAGGCTGCGGGGAGAGGGCGGGGGGGTGCTAACAGGTCTGTATCCTAAGCACCTTTTGGATGATGGGTTTGTACCACACGCTGGAGAGGGGGAGACACGGAACTGCCTTTGTGGACGCCTTGGGATCCCAAGTTATCAAACGTACGCATTGGCACAATATATATAACTTACTACTATATATATATATATTAGAATGTACATAAAACAGAGGCCCACGTAAGAGACTGAAATTACGCAGACACATAAATGGAGCATCGCGGCGGGTGAGGACACGGGTGGCTGGAAGTGGGGGAGGTGGCGGCGATTCTGCAAATTTTTCTCCAATCATCATGAGCCCCTTTGTAACTCAAAAAAGAAAAAGGAAAAGGAACAGAAGCCACTTCGGAGGCAGTAGAGGGCAGAAACACAGGACTTGAGAGGTAGGGTCTCCAGCATTCTGTGTTCCCGGCTGGCAGGGCGGGCGGGTCCTGAGCTCAGAGGCACCAGTCTGAGGCGCCAAGGAACCCCTACATCTTCAAGCAGAGCAGAGACTGCAAACTGGCAGCCTGCAGACAGACCCCTAGAAGCGGTGTGTTCAATTCGCACAGTGCTTTCACATTTTTTAAATGAGTTGTCGACACTGAATAGTCTTTCTGGAACTCAGAAAGACTATTCAGAACTGTGTATACCATTTTTTTTTTTCCCTGCTTAGTGTAGGGAAGCAGGGAAAAGACAAGAATTTTTATTCATTCTACTGCTGTTCGTTAACTCTGGAAGGGCAGACGAGAAATGAATGACAGTGTTTTGGGGGCAAAACCAGACAGGAAGGAGATTTTTTAGTAGGGACATTATTTTGTTTCTTGAATCATGTGAATGTATTACTTTTCAAATAACTATACTTCAACAAGGTGATCAATTTAAAAAGTGTGATAAATGACATTTTATATACGTTACAGACTTTTTTAAAAAAACAAATGACTTATGGTTTGACTTTATGTAAGTATGCAGTGAACAGTTACAGAACTAAAAAACTCCCATAAAATTAAGGTATTTCACGGAAAACCATAAAGCCTCTAACTCTTGGGTCTGGCAACTCCAGGTCCATGTTTGCACGTGATGGCGTGGGGTGGCACCTCCACTTTCAGATGGGACACGGGCTCCCCATCTCCCAAGGCTTGATTCCATCAGCCCAGGCCCTGTGTTTGCAACATCTCCTACACGCGTGCAGGCACACCGCCAGGAATGTCTGTGATCCAAGGGACGTATGCACCACGAAGGTCTCATCCAGCTCCCAGCGACCATCTCACCCACAGATGACTCAGAGCAGGAAAGAACTACGCTCATATCCCCAAAGCACCTTTGATGCTTGTGTGGAAGGAATTTTAAAAACCCCACCTCCTCTGTGGGCTGGAGCTGCTGTCATGACTTGTCTGATAACGTGGCATGTCGGTGTGGATGCCCATCCACGGCTCCCTTAGCAACTGGCTCCCTCTGCTCCACAGATGCCGAGGCACCAAATCCTATCATCTCCCACCTGCCACCAATAAAGATGTTTGTTTCTGTTTCTTTGAGGAGAGTCTAAATCTTTAACGATCTTCTCCCGATGAAAAATGTAACAGTATTTGTGAACGGAGATTCCCCTGACTCCGGCTTAATGAGAAATAAGCAGCAATTATATTACATAACGTCTCTGTCTGGAGAAAGGGAGACCAGTTCTGCCCTCTGCACGTCCCAAGCACACCCGGCTTCTTTCTGTTCTTCAAATGCTCTGCGCATGTGCCCGCCACAGAGCCTTTGCATGGCTGCTCCCTGTGGCCGGAATACTCCCATCCTCCATCTCCTCTCCCCCTCACAAGGCCTTTCATGGCCATCTCCCACCCCCCACCTTCATCCATTCAACCAACATTCAATGCGCCTTTGACACCCCATCTGTCCTATGATCTCATTCTGTTACGTTCACAGCCCTTTTCACAATTTGAAACCATTTTATTAACCTGTTCACTGTCCATCCCCTCTGAAAATCAACTCCATGAGGGCAGGAATTTGTTGGTTTGGTTCATTGCTGTGCCCCCAGCACCCAGCACAGTGCCTGGCACACAGTAGGTCCTCAATAACCACCTGCCGAAGGGAAGGAAGAAAGAAAAGGAGGCAAAGGAAGGAATGGAGGGGTGTTCTGGTCACTTCGAACACACAAAGGCACAGAATCTGTTTCTTTTTCAAAACTTCACGCCAAAATACTCTACGCAAAACAAAACAAAAAAAAAATGTGATCTCAGAAAACAATTCAAATGGCACAATCCGCGAAGACAGAGGCTTTGACTTTCCCATCTGCCACTGCATCCCCAGAGTCTAAAACCAGGTGACAAATACTTGCCGAAATAACGAATGACCGAAGAGCAAGACTCACAAGATGAGCTTTATTATAGTTTGATCCTGGGGATGCAGGAAATAAAAGCTTCGACCTCAAAATCCTAGAGACTCTCAATGTGTTGGCTTGAGAGCGTCCTCTCCCTTAAAGGCCCCTGTCCCATCCCAGATGCACAGGCGACACAAAGAAGGCTGTTCCCAAACCTCTGAGGTCACGGAACAGACAGCGCCGATTTACTCACCAGTGGAACCCAGTAGGTATAGAGCGCGCCGAGTCTCATGTCAGGAACAAACTGGGAGCAGGCGAGAAGTAAGAAATAGAGGTTGAAAAAGTACTTGAACTGGTTAAACAGCACCTGAAATGTGGAGAGAAGAGGAAGGAGACATTCAAGGCTTGTCTGATGAGGCGGGTTTAGCGGGAGACGAGCAATGTTTGAAAACCTTTCCTACGGAAGAATGCAACGTACATGCTACTTTTCACATAAAGTGTAAGCCGTTCTAAAAAGTAATAAGAATACAATCTGTAAGAGTAAAAATGTAAATAATGATACATATGGAAACTGTAAGCACCAGATTCAAGACAGTGGTTACCTCTGGGATGAGGAGGGCACGCTGGGGGCGTCAACTGTATCTGTTTTATTTCCTAAACTATTTTATAAGTACAGGTAGACGACTCAGAGTATTGTCTAAGAAGAGGTTTTAGTGGAAAATGCTTACGCTGTAAGACTGATCAAAAAAGCAAGATAACTTGTCATCTCCACAGTAAGATCTCAGCTCTATAAACTACATCCAGTAGAATCCCATCCTGTGTAGCAGGTGGGTTCAACAGTTCCAGCTGCTCCCACGTGCCCCTCGCAGGGAGACTGACACCACGTGACTCACTGGCCACTGAACGAGCAGAGATGACACGTCTCTTCGAGGTTAAGGCAGTTGAGAGCCGTTCGGCCACCTGCTCTTCCCTGGTCACAGAGACGTTGGTGGCCAAGTGTTCCAGATAGCGTAGCTACCAGATGTAGGAGAGAGTGGCCTAGTCTGCATCAGAATTTCCAGGAGCGAAAAATAAACTTTTCTTGACTTAAGATACTACACTTTTGTTTGTGGAGTGGGGGTAGGGGATGAAGCCAGCTAGCAATGAATGTAGTCAAAACCACCCTTAAAAAAAATATTCAAATTGACCTGAAGCTACAGTATAATGTATGTGTGTTTCTGGATTACCTCTCGATGCAAACAACACAGTAATGTTTTTTCTTTTTAATTTCCATCACTGGAACTGGCCGCTACTGCTGCTTCTAAAGTTAATCGGTGTGTGTTTAGAGGTCGTGTTGGATAAAAGTCGGTATTTCATGTATGTGTGTTGGGGAAGGTTTGAGGAGTCCACGTCCCTGGATTTGTAAACGTTAATGTGAAAATGCTGTGACTCCAGGTTAAAATACCAAGCGAAACGGTAACGAGCACCGGCAAAAACATTAACAGAAACTCTCTCTCTGGATGGCAGGATTAAAATTTCCCTCTTCTTTCTCTCCACTCTTACTGCCGCCCCACCCCACGACTTCCTCATACCTGAATATGTATTTTGTGATGATAAGAGGAAAAATTTAAGCATGGCTGATTTTTCTTTTTTCTTGTTTTGGTTATGTTAGGATCCCATAATGCTCTTTTCACTCTGAGGTCCCAATGCACCAAATAAATGTGATGTTATTCTAATTGGGTGGAACCTCACAGCCTGGCAGACGGCAGACAGCCCCCTCCACGCGCTGAGGACCAGGGAACATGGACAGCCAGTGGCTCAGGTGGCACGGAAAACACACGGGGTGTTCACAAAATCTGCCAGGGGGACCTCGGTCTTCTAAGACTGGAGCCATTGCATACATTTGGTGTGGGAAGGAAAAACGGGTATGGTCCCTGCCTGCACGTACCCCAGGAAGAAAGGTGAAGAAATTGTACTTCTGGTTGTTGATGACATTTCGAGGGTACCTCTGGTCTCTCTTCTCGGGGTGTCCCAACCAGACTGTGCGGGGCCTGGGCTCCCCTCCACCACAGCATCTCAGCCAGTCGCAGCACCTGTGGGAAAGACACGCCCACACCATCAAGGCCACGCCCACACCATCAAGGCCACGCCCACACCTGTCCCTTTTCTCAGGACATTTTTCTCTAAAGCAGGGGTTCCCAACTCCCGCTCCCCTGGCCGTGGACTGGTACTGGTTTGTGGCCCATTAGGAACCGGCCGCACAGCAGGAGGTAAGTAGTGAGTAAGCCAAGCGTCATCTGCATTTGCGACCGCTCCCCAGGGCCAGCATCACCGCCTCGGCTCGACCTCAGATCATCAGGCATTAGATTCTCATAGGAGCGCCGGTCCCTGGTGCCAACAAGGTTGGGGACCGCTGCTCTATAGCATCTTCACTGGGTCAAGACCACAGCCACACCTGGGGCTTCATCCTTTAGCGATATGGGAAAACGGAGCTGAGGCTTCTAAGAAGCTGTGGTTGAAATCAAAGATGCTTTGTCCCCAAGCCCAAATTACTTATTTCAAAACGTAGGATTCACCTTTAAAACAGTAAAATTTAGGTTAAAAGAAACAAAAAATCAATATATAGCAACCAGTACTGTTATAACTTATCCATTTTACACATGAGAGAACAAAGCTCAGGACAGCTGAATAAAGAACCCAGGTTTGCCAAGACGTGAGAACCAACCATGTCTAGCTTGTTCTAAATCCAGTGTGTTCTCACCACCCCCCCGGGTCAAGGTTGCTGGTTACACCAAGATTAGTATGTCAAGGAGAAGAGGAAGACTCTGCTCTCCATCCTGGCTCTGTTTCTCAGCAACGCACTGGAGGGACAAGCCAGAAAGAGAATAATGACTCAGAGCGCAGCGTAACCTGGAGACGGGCCAGTGTGCCAACTGTAGGCGGACTGGCCCCAAGTGCCGCCCCCAACGCGACTGTGCCCCCACAGGGTGGCTCATCGGGCACGCCCACTTTCAGGTCACACTCAAGAGGCAAGGGAAATGTGGCCAGCTCTGGCCAAATAAACCCACTCTGAGACTCCCTCCACACCCCCCACACCCCCCAAAAAAGGGAGCTTGTCCTTTAGGAGAGCTCAGAGACAAGGCGTTTGGGGCGTTACAAGCCCTCATGAGCACTGCGATGAAAATAACTCGCTGTCCAGCACACACAGGCCGGAGGGAGGTGCCCAGCCCTGCCAGCCCCTGGAGACGGTGCCGGCTGAAGTGAAACCAACCAGACAAGGCCATTCCGACTCCCATAACCACGGTTCTCCCTTCTTCCCTCCCCACTACGGGCCACGCAGACCCCGGTGGGGTGCTGGGGTGTGAGGCTGAGCGAACACAGTCCCTGGACAAACCAGCAAGCTGCCTTCTCAGACACTCAAAATTTCCATGATGAAACCTGATGCTGTTTCTTAAAAATAGCATCCTCATCCCAGTGAGCTGGTGCCCGGGGTGGAGTGTGGCTCCATTAAGGATGGTTTCGCTTCCAGTAACACACTTGTGTTGGCACCTAAGTTGTCCAGAGGCCAGAGACACACACGGAAGCCTCGAGAAGTCCGGCCCCATTCCTGCTCTTGGGTGCAAATCACCAAGGCTGGCCTTTGGTGGACATTATTACGTGAATGCAGGAAGAGGGAGAGAGAGTTCACTTGACAGGAAGTACACCCTTCTGTCTGCAGAAGCCTTCCTGGTGGTCATGACTGAGTCCTCTGTGGTCCGGCAATTCTCTCCCATCCTATAATAATCCTGTAATAGTTGTCTGTTTCTGATGAAAGCTGAAGAATGAATTTAGAAGAACCACAGTGATGGTTTATGAGTTCTGTCTGTTTTGTTTTAGGAGAAGGTTCCACACAGCAAGCTACCAGGTTAGGCTGTTCATTACTTAATTTGTAGGTGTGTGCACGTACCCAGCACGGCAGGACATTCACTGTGGCGTGCACTGTGGTGGAAAAGCCTGGAAACAAACATGACCGCTCATCGAGGGGGTGGGGGGGGCGCGGCTTAAATAGACAAGGAACGCCCATAAAAGGGAATCCCCAACAATCTCTAAAGGATGAGACAGAACTGTCTGTACTAAATGGCCCTATTTGCAAGCTATACTCAAAAAGCAAGGGCTGAAAGATGTCCAGCACACTGTTCTCTACATGAACTCAAAAGGATACGCACGCGAACACACGCGGAAAATCTCCACGACAGTCTGTCCATTCCCTGGCCTTCCAGTCTTAGGAGTCGATAAATTCGTTTTCTTATACTTTGCTCAAACCCATTTTAGTTGGGTACCTGTCAACCACTACCCCCACCTCCCATCTGACCAGTCCCATTCGTCACATGGCTGGATCGTCCTTAAAGACACAGTCAGTCCTATTGGTTTTGCGTGTCTTCAATTCTCAGTTTCTGGCGAGTGTAACCTATACCGTCAAGCCTGCATTCTATCCTCCTCACCTCTCCACTCGGACTTTAGAGCTGCACTGTCCAACATGGTAGCTGGCCCATGTGGCTTTTTATTTTTAAATTGATTAAAAGAGCTTGGTCCCTCCTTCCTCCAGCCACCTTTTAGTGCTCCACAGCCCAACGAGGCCAGTGGCGATGGATGGGACTGTCTGGATACCAAACGTTCCAACATGACCAGAGGTTGGACGATGCTGCAAGGCATAGGACGGTCCCCAAGACAGAGAATGATCTGGTCCCGAATGCCAGGAGTAGCCGGGTTGAGAATTCCATTTACACAAACTTATTGTAAAAGATAAGTTCGTGATATCGCTATCGTAAATGGAAAACCAGCATCACTTGCCATACATAGAAGGTAAACATCAAAATCAAAGCAATAAAAAACAATGCTGCTAAACTCCCGCTGGATACGGTGGCTCTGAGCCTGAAACGGCCGGCTGCTTCCCATTATTAGGAAGACATTAGCGAGTGTCTGCTGTTAAAGAGTGAGCCCGGACAGGGTTCGCAATACTGAAGGAAAACTGAAAAAGGAAGTGAGCGTCTCGCTGCAGGTCTCCATGTGACTTAGTTCCTGTCCAGGAGTTACTTAGTTTTATCACTGCAGCACCTAGAACCATGGCCTGCTCTTATTTGGGGAACTACGGTCCTCCAAAAAGAAGCCTTGGGTTTGGTGGCAAATTTACAAGTGACCAAGTTCCTCACCGATCTGTCCAAACAGAAGAGATGGCAGCCAGGCTCCCTCGCATCTGGATTTATAACCCGTGCATCTCCCTTCCCCTAGCACCTGCCGCCACACTCCAGCTGCCTAGCAGGTGGACCTCAGCCCTTCAAGGTCTGAGAGCGGATGCCCAGAGCTATGCTGTGGCAGCCGTCACTCTGGTGTCATGGATTGCTACTGTTGCTTCTTAATACCAAACTGAGATGTCACTTGCCAGGACAAAGTAACTCCTATCCCACATTCTGGACAGGCTGGAGAGATGGGGCTACATGGCAGAATCCCTAAGAGTGAGAAATAATGGAGAGGCTGAAAAAGAAGTTAAAAGCAAGAGCCACCGTTTCAAAACAGTAGGACCACGTGACTAGAGTGAGGCAGGCCGGCTTTCGAGCCAGACGGACCTGGGTGCAAATCCCAGCCCTGCTCCACACTGGCCACGTGCTTTTGAGCTACTCATCTTCTGAGCCCATCCCTCTTTTCCTCTCTGTGAAATGACAATAAGACCTGCCTTGCTGAATTATCATGAATGTTAAGGATTTTATACATGAAGGGCATCGACAGGACAATGCTGAGCACATAACGGGCATTCAATTAACAGCAGATAATATTTCTCAGATTGTTTTCCCCAATTAAAAAAGAAAACATGAAACAATTTTCTCACCTGTTGATAGCAACAGCTATCCGACTAGGTTACGATGTAAGGCTGGAATAATTTCGTTTACACTGTTTCTAGCTCAGACCATGTAAACAAAGGAAAAGCAGAGTGGATTTTCTTATGCCCTGACCCTAAAGCCAAGGTTCTGATGGAGGACAGCCTGCTGACCGAGCGGGCAGTGGCTTCACACGATCTGGCTGAAATGCCGGGGAAAAGCAAATATGACGGGGGGAGGGGCCGAGGCAACCGCAGTTCTGGGGTGTAACAAGGAGCTGGCCCTCGCTGCTCTGGGTGTCAGCCCAGTGAGCAGGCACTCAGTAAACATTTGGTGACTTGCCTGCGTGACGCACCAACCTTTCCTGAACCCAGAGTCCAGGAGGAAGCTGCGATCTCAGTGTTGACAATGGGGAGATCCGGGGAAAATGTAAAGGAAAACAAAAGTAACAGTCTACGGCACTGGGCGGGGCTGGGGCATGAGTCTGTACCCCTCTCCCCCACTTCAGGGACACTTGGCAATGTCTGGAGAGATGTCTGGTGGTCACACTGCCGGTGCAGGAAAGGGAGGTGCTACGGGCATCTAGGGCGTAGAGGCCAGGAATGCTGCTTGGCATCCTGCAACGCACAGGACAGCCCACACAGGGGACGATCCAGCCCCAAACGTCAATCATCCCGAGTCTGGGAATCCGGGTCTACAGCAGCACCGTGCCATACACCTCTGTGAGGATGGAGATATTCTATATCCGCACGGTCAAACGCAGCAGCTGCTTAGCCACCTGTAATTCCTGAGTACTCGAAACGTAAAAGTTAAATGTAGTCTTTTAATTTAGTTAAACGGCCACACGCATCCAGCGCCTACGACGTTAGACAGCAGGTCTAGAACGATGGGACCCAAATCGTGAAGCACAGCTGCCTGGGGGCGGATGTAGAGAGGGGAAAAAGTGGAAGTGAGGTACGAAAGGGAACTTTCACTCTTTGTTTGAAGAACACTGAAGTGGCTAGATTTATTTTTTTTTTTTAATTTTTATTTATTTATTTTTTACTGGGAAAATGTAAAATCTAAAGCCAGAAAGAATACAAAGACAGACTAGCTCAAGGAAGTCTGACCACATCTCCAGCCACAGGGATGCTAGTGTCTGGAAGAGAAACGGGACTATGTCAAAGACAAGCAATGTGGCACGTTCTCTTTGGATGGAGAGCTCAGATCCTCTCGCCTGGCCAGTCTCCCTGGAGGGACGAGTCCTGCACAAACATGGGGACTGGCAAGCAACAGGAAATACACAAGAGACGCTCACAGAGATGCTCACAGCACCACTTTAGAGAAAGCAAAACCTAGACATGCCAGAGGCCCAGCATGGAGGGACACCCTGCACGATGGACCCGTAGCAGTAAAAAAATAAGGTCACACGCCGGCAGATCCAAGAGCTGAAGTGAGAGGGAAAACAAAATCATAAAGCTAAAAGATATGCAATTTATTACAGAATATTTTAATAAAAATGATATGTGCTGATATATGCCTGGGAAACGAATACACACACACCCCCCAGACCATTTACTCCATCCTCCTGAGGGGAAGGGACCGACACAAGTGGAGGGAAACGTTGCCTTTCCCTACTTCTCCTGCCTTATGTCTTTCCTGATTGTTCCTTCTGCACAGCAGTGTGCGGTGACTCTCACAAAAGAATGACTCACGTTGCATCCCATCCCTACGATGATTCAATAATTATGGACTTAAGTTCAAGCCTTTTACCTCTGCATCCCAGCCCCTCCAACATCAGCCACTGACAGCAGCCAAGGCAGGAGAGCTCCACAATTCTGTGTGCTCCGTTCCTCCCTCCGCTTTTCTTCAACCCCCAACCCTTCTGCAAGACTCGTTCGCACCCGCCTTCCTGGGCAAGCTCATTTCTTATCTTCTCATCCCTCGAAACCCGATTCTGCTCTTCCCGGAGAAGAGAGGGTGCAGCTCTGCATTCCCTTAGACTTTTCTTTATCGGTTTCTCTTAGACCAGGACCGGCCAAGTCAAATCTACGGAAGCCCAGAAAGCAACATAAAAGAATAAATGAACAAAAATAAACACAGGGGGCATGGGGTAGGCAGCCCCTAGCTCCTGCCAGGATATGCTCCCACACGAGCCCAGCTCAACAGACCATCTAATTCTTCAAGCAGAGATGAAACGCAGATTCGGACGTGCAAATGCTCCATTTTTAAATGCTGGCAACTGATTCCATTTTTAAATTTCATGTAAAACAAAACCCACACTGAGATATCCTTTTTTTATTTAGCATGATGACCAAGCATACTGACACCTGTGTTGGTCAGGGTGGGCGAGCAGACACTTTCACTACTGGGAGGGGTCTAAATCAGTATCAGCTTCAAGGAGGGCAACCTGGTGATAGCTATCAAAATTACAAATGCACATTCGCTATGACCTAGTGAATCCCCTTCGAGACATTCCCACGTGTTTGTTCTAATGTGGACACAAAGACTCATGTTCAAGGTCATTCACCATAACGTTGCTAGTAATAGCAAACCACTAGAAATAACTAAATGTCCATCAGTAGTAAGCTGGTTAAATAAAGTGTGGTATATTTATTCGATGGAATCCTATAAAGCCATTGAAAAGGTAGGGAGGGGGAGGGAGGAAGTTTTTTATGTACTGATGTGGAAAAAACTCAGGGTATATTATGTGAAAAAAATATACTGTACTGTGTAAGGTGTACTAACAATTGAATAGTGGGGGGAAATCTAAGTGTGTGTCTAGACAGGAAGGAAGGAAGGAAGGAAGGAAGGGAAGGAAGGAAGGAAGGAAGGAAAAGGAAGGAAGGAAAAGGAAGGAAGGAAGGAAATAGAAGGAAGGAAGGAAGAAGAAGGAAGGAAGGAAGGAAGGAAGGAAGGAAGGAAGGAAGGAAGAATCAGTATCAGCTTCAGTGGACAGGAAGGAGGGAGAGGAGGAGGAGGAAGAAAAGGAAAAAGAAGAAGGAAAAAAGGAAGGAAGGAAGGAAGGAAGAAGGAAAGCAGAAAGGACAAATGAACACAGGCTCTTTTTGATAAATGCTTTAAAATTCACTGGAATGACTCCGAAGAAATAGATGCGTTTAGGAGGGGCCCTGGGTCGCTGAATGAAGTGGGATGGAGATGCGAGTTTGCAATGTGCCCACTTCTGTACCTTTCAAACACTGAACTACACAGGACTGTGCGACTGACTACTTCTAAATTTAGAAACAAAACACCCCTACACCACCACCAAACAGCACACGGGTCTCGTGTGCCGCATTCCCTTAGACTTTTCTTATCGGTTTCCTGAAATCCCTGTAGCCGGGGATTTCAGCAATGAGCTCATGGGTCCAGGACAGGTCTGGTGCCTCAGCACCCAGCCAGCCCTGGTAACCACAAAATTCCAGAGAACCGAATGAAATTAAATGATTAAATAGAAGACAATCCCTCAGACACTAAAATAAGAATATAAAGTGCTCAGTGTGGGCCACGTGCTCACGGCAAAGCCCTCAGTGGGAACCACTTCCCCTAAACCTCACCACAGTCCGACAGGCTGCTCCAACCTGGCAGATGAGGGGACAGCCCCTCAGGGAGTCCTGCACCTGAGGACGGGCGGAGCCAGCTGTGGGTCCAGCAGGCTGACCCCAGAGCCAACGCTCTTAACCGCAGCGTTTGGAGACCTCACTCCACACCTCTGAATTGTCTGGACAGCAACGTAGGGAGGAGCCCAGATGACAGGGACACACAGGAACACACCGAGGGTCCCCAGTGGCACTGCCCAGACCCGTCTGGCTCCTCCCTCCACCCCACCACCACCAGCCTTAGCAACATCTAACACTGCTCTCGTGATTCCCAGGGGCCACAGTCTTTGGGATCTCAGCCCTCTGCACATTAATCCATTTAGTCCTCAAAACTACTGAGCACTGCAATCACGCCCATTGCACAGAGGTGAACTCACCCGCCCAAGGTCATACAGCCCGTCATCCGTCAGTGGCAGAGCCCACACTTGAACCGAGGCAGCCTCGCTCGAATCCCCGTTCTCAACTCCTCCAGATGCTCAGCACCCACCCCTGGCCTCGGGGAGCCACCACCTCGGCTAGAAACCCTTTTCCCTTCCTGGACTCTGGCCCCCGCCCACCCTGTTCTCGTGGCAACCTGGGAGCAGCCACTGCTACAGCAGGCTCCACCTCGGGCGTGGCTCTGGCACTGTGACAGCCCCAAGAAGGTCACGGGAGATGTTTCCAAGAGCGCCTGTAAAGCACCAGAGGTTCCAACACCTGTCCCTCCAGGAAGAGGCAGTGCAGGTGCTGAGGGTCTGGTACGATGACAGCTCAGGTGTGGAAGACCACTCCCCAGGTAGCCTGCTCGCACCTGTCCTAGTGTCGCTGCTGCAGGGGAATGCCACCCTGCACTCCGGACACAGTGCTGCCGACCTCCGCCCTTTGCAAGGAAGCCAGACAGGGCTGCACTGGGCTCTGCTGCCTACACACAGGCACAGGCTTTCTTTCATCATTCAGATTCACTGAACGCTTGCAGACTCCCAAACGTCTCTTGCACAGCCACCGACCACGCCATCACGAGGGGTTAAGTTCATCGAGAACATCCACAGAGCATGTATTGTATAAGCCAGCGTGTCCTCAAGCAACCGCAGGCCCCTTCTGTCCCCCGCCCTCGTGCATCTCACTCATTAATAAACAGGAAACACGGCTTGTTGTAGACAGAGAAAGGAAAACATATGCTCCTACTTTCTCTCTTTTTAAAACTTTCCCAATCTCGTGGGCAGGCAAATTTAAGATGGAAGAGGAGGGCATCACCCCGATCCTGACCCTGGAATGTGAGGCAATCTCGGCCTTCACGGGGCGTAAAATGGCAGAGCCCTTCCGGAAGGCCGCCTGTGACGTGAGGTCACAGCCCTGGAACGCCCATGTGCTCCATTTAACCCGGTGACCTGGGATTCTAGCCTGTGTACACTCGCCAAAATTCAGGAGAAAGCTCATCCATCGAGATATCCCCTCTAGACTAAGTTCTAATCTACAATGGCAAAAACAAACCGAAACAGTGTCACTGAACAGCCATTCGATAAAAATATAGACCGAAAGAAATTAATGCACCTCAGCATTAACATTCAGAGCGATGACTTTAAATAACTCGAGCTTTCGGTTCTCTGCAACGGGACCCATTGCTTTTCTATAACAGAAATTATCGCTTTTGTGATGGAGGAAAAAAAAAAACTCTAGCACTTGGACGTCCGTCCTGTGCAGGGCCCCAGAGCTGGGGACGGAGCTCGGGCAGGGCCTGGAGTGAGTCTGGGGCCACGCACGCCTTGCTGGGCCACGCACGCCTTCTCTGGCTTGGCTGTGCAGGCGTCTTTCTGGAGCAAGCCCTGGTCCCCTGAGCCGAGCTGCTAGTATCGCTATGTGGCACACGGCAGCCCACTGCGACTCGGGGGGATGCTAGCTAGCATCTGACGGAGCCTCAGCCCCAGTTAACGCGACCGCTTGGAAACACAAGAAGTTGCAGAAGTTGCTGGGAGAGCCAGTGAGGACCAAAAAGGGGACATCGCCCGCCAATTGGCAAACGTGGAATCAATTTGAGATCTGCAGCCCAGGCCTCTGACAAGCTGCTTCTGTGGCTAATTCCTTAGAGCAATGGGAATGAGGAAAGTGGGGTGAAAAGGGGGAGGGAGGAGAGGGGAGGGAGGAGAAAAAGGGCCTGAATTCTCTTTCCTTTCTGTGCAGAAGATGGTTCCACTGCTTTTCCTCCTTCCAGCTCCAATGCTCAGCTCACGCCTTCACTGAAAGCACACCGTGTCCCCACACACCACTTCCCTCCCTGATGAATTAGGAACGCAGAGTCCTTTGGGGTTACTGGAGCATTGCTTTCCTGGAGCCTACTATTTTGCAGGCAGACAGGAGGGTGGCAGCAGAAAACAAGCAACAACAATAAAATAAACAAACAAATACATAAATAAATAAGTAAAATGCGGAAACATGTCACTGGGTGGGAGGCAGCTCCCTTAGAGTGGGTGGTCCGAGAAGGCCTCTCTGAAGAAGGGACAATTGAGCCAGGACCAGTGAGACAAGAAGGCAACAGCTTATGAGCTACATGCCCCTGGGAGGGTTACTGAACCCCCCTAAGCCTCAGTTTCCTGGGAAATGGAATAATGACAGTACCCAGTGTGGGGACTGCGTGTCAATGCCACAAGACAATCCACTTAAACCGCCCAGGGCAGTGGTACTGGCACCCATGAAACCAAGAGAGTGACAAAAATCTGTGACGTGTCACCACCTGGAAGCTCCCGCTGGCAGGGATTCCTGTCTGTTTTACTGCTCTATCCAAATATCGAAACTGTGCCAGGGGCAGGGTAAGTGCTCAGCAAATATTTATGGAGTGAATGCATGGCAGCCTCTGAAATGTCCAAAAACCAAGGCTAAGAATCCCGCTGTCCACGGTGTGATAAGCAAGCATAGCTGTTTTGTGAGTGTCACTCTGCAGATCGAAATTATCAGACCTCAAACAGGTAACTTCTCGGGTCTAAGAGTCTGTGCCTCCCTCAGCTTGCCCTTGGTCTGCCTTTGGGGTGACTACTTTGGAGGTCCAGTGTTCAGTATGAAAACATCATTTAAAAAATGAAAACGAGAATTGACTTGTGAAAATACAGGGCCCTGGTTAAGAAATTTGGTGAAAATCTACTGAAAGAAATAATACGTTGTCATTTGAAGTGTCATTTATGAAGTATCTCGCGATACAGGTAAAACCTTACATTCACAATGCTAAGTGAAAAGAGTAGGAAAAATAAAGAACTCATACAACTCAATAATAACAACAACAAAAACAAACAATCAAAACAAAATATGGGCAGAGAACCTGAACAGATACTTCTCCCTAGAGGACAAATGGCCAACAAATATTTGAAAAGATGCTCAACATCGCTAGCTATTAGGGAAATGTAAATCAAAACCACAATGTGATACCATCTCGCACCTGTTAGAATAGCTATAATCAACAGGACAAGTAATAACAAATATTGGAGAGGATGTGGAGAAAAAGGAACCCTCATACACTGCTGGTGGGACTGCAAATTGGTACAGCCACTATGGAAAACAGTATGGAGGTTCCTCAGAAAACTGAGAATTGATCTACCCTATGATCCAGCAATCCCTCTACTGGGTATTTACCCCAAAGACTTGAAAACTCATATCCGAAAAGATATTTGCACACCGATGTTCATAGCAGCATTATTCACAGTGGCCAGGACTGGAAGCAAACGAAGTGTCCTACGATAGATGTTTGGTAAAGAAGCTGTGGTACATATATACAATGGAATATGACTCAGCCATAAGAAGAGATGAAATCCTGCCATTTGCTAAGCGAAATAAGCCAAACAGAAAAAGTTGAAAATCACATATCGCTCATATGTGAGATATAAACCTAAAGGCAACAAATGAACAGGACAAACAAACAGAGATGTGTGGACGTGGACAATAGACTCGTGGTTACCAGAGGGTAGGGGTTGAGGGGAGGGGAGGAGGTAGATCAAAGGGGGTCAAATATGGTGACAGAAAGAAATCTAACTATGGGAGGTGAATGCACCGTGTAAATATATATGTGCCTTACTGTTAAAAATAAATAAATAGAGTAGGCAATAAAAACACACGTGTTACACGGTTGTAATTTACACACAGAAACAAGCCACGGAGAACGCAGCACATGCTAAAACGTTCGTGTCGGGCTGCTCGTCTCTGAAGGGAAAGTTAACGTCATCCAGCGGTTTTCTGTCCTCCGATCTTTCTTTAATACATACGTGTACCTTTAGTTTTAATTTTATACTTATAATGTACAAATAAGCAGATACGGAACATGTAAAATTGTATATAAGTAACATATAAAATTAAAAAATAAAATTAAAAATAAAAACGTTACATCGATTTTGCACCTTTTTTTAGTGTTTTCCTCGTAATGCAACCTACTCAAGAAGAATGGGAAAGAGAAGGCGGCTGTGCTGTGACTGTTTTGCCAGATTTAGGTTCAGGGGTGCCATGGCTGAGCTAACCTGTATGTCTAAAACTTAACCTCAGATCAAGAAAAGGAAGCTTCTCAAATAAATCATAAAAAAAAAAGAAAAAATATTTCTTGTAACACGACTATGTTCCCACGAGGATGGCTGAAGCGAAGGGAGACAGACAGCCCCGAGTGTTGGTGAGGAGGCAGAATCAGAACCCTGCCTGCTGGTTCCGAAACGGTGGAAAATTATCAGTTTCTACTAAAGGTAAACATGACAGACTCTAGCACCCGGCACGGCCACGTGGTCAAGGGACTAAAAGGTATGTTCACAGCAGCGCTACTCACGAGAGCCAAAACTGGACACAGCCCCAACGTCCAACAAGAGGAGACAGGACAGAGATGATACAGTCACACGAGGTGTACGTGTGGCCATAGGAATGAACACGTTATAACGCACGGGCGACATGGCTCGATCTTACCCACAGAACGTGGAGCCGGAACAGCCAGGCTCGAGGGAGCAGGTGCTGCGTGACTAAATTTGTTCCAAACTAGGTGAAACGAATCTCTGCTGTTAGAAGTCAGGGTACAGGCTATGGTGGGGGGAGGGAGGGAACAGGGGGAGGCTGCTGAGGGAACGGCCTGTTTCTTTAGTGGCTACAGGTTACACGTGTGTGTCCACTTGATGCCCTTTTCTGGGTGTGAACGTGTATGCATGTGTGTGTATATATGCATCATCTTTTAAAATTAGCTTATTTAGGGGAAAAATACCTGCCAGGTGGGACGGGTGGCCTTACTCATTTACTACCTGGTCCTTTGATTTACCCGGATGTGGTTGTGTCACTCCGTGTAGGACAGCCTCTAAGTGCCTTTAATTTCTTGGGAGCAGAACATGAGAAGAAGGGGGATGAAGTTCTCCAGTTTTAAATTTTATTTGCTAAAACATATTCGGATTTGAGTGATTTCCTTTTACAGTGAGGACATTTTAGACATAGACATTCGGCACTTTCTGCCCCATTAGCGCAAATATGTCTCATACAGAGTGGGTGAGGAAGAAAATAAGGCTCGACATGTAACTTTGAAAACAGATACTGTTTCATAAGAATGTATAGTTGCTGGGGTAATCTGAAACTTCTAGAATATTTCTCTGTGTCACATCATTTCTGCTAATAATCAGCCTTTACCAGGAACAATGGAAGACACATGCACCTCCACATCACTGAAGCCTCAAAAAACCCCAATTCCTCTCCCGACAAAAATCACCTGCTCTAAATGGACAGTATAGGAACACTCATGTGGGAGAGGGCATCGGGACAGGCTGCAAGATGCAATCTGCTGCCTAAACTCAAATTAAAATGAGTCTTTGAAAAAGGGTCCCCAACCCCCGAGCCATGAACCAGTACTGGTCCGTGGCCTGTTAGGAACTGGGCAGCGCAGAAGGAGGTGAGCAGCGGGCAAGCCAGCGAAGCTTCATCTGTATCTGCAGCCGCTCCCCAGCGCTAGCATCACCGCCTCAGCTCCGCCTCAGGTCATCAGGCACTAGATTCTCACAGGAGCACCGGTCCCTGGTGCCACAAAGTGTTTTAAAATTTAAAACACTGAGAAAAGTCCTTGTCATTTTTTTTTTTTTTTTAACATCTACAGCACTTGGTCTTCCTAGGTGGTCTCCCATACAAGTACTAACCAGGTCCGACCCTGCTTAGCTTCTGAGATCAGACGGGATCGGGTTTGTTCAAGGTGGCATGGCCATAGACAAGTCCTTGTCATTCTAAATCAAAACCATTCTAAAAGGAAAAAACCTTCTGCTCTTCAGTTTCATCACTGTAAACAGGGTTGTCAGGATGATTAAGCAGGAAGGTCCACATAAATCGGCCCAGAACAGCGCTGGCCACCTAACACGTACAGAATAATTGTCAGTGACGACTCTAATTCTCACCAAACTAATCGAGCACAAATCTAAGTGACGAGAACTAACTCAATAAAGTGCAACCTGGAAATGTGACTACTGTAAACTCATTAAGCAAAAGGAAACATCGGGGGACAGTGCCTAGTGCCCCCACCCTGCAGAACACCTGGTGACTTGGGTTCCTGTTTTCAGCCCAGTCCACATGACTTTGCAACACGCTCAGAGAGAGCTCTCGAGACTTCTTTATACTTGCTAAAGAACTCATAAACATCAGTTTAAAATAAAGTTTTATTAATAATACCAAGAGATACCACACCTGCCAAAATAGCCATAAACGAGATGCTTCGTGTATTATTAGTTTGCTGGGGGGGCTTAAACAACCAAAATTTATTTTCTCAAAGTTCCAGAAGCTGAAAGTCCAAGACCAAGGTGTCGGCAGGGTTGGTGTCCTCTGAAGCCTCTCCGCTTGGCTTGTAGATGGCCGCCTACCCCTGTGTCCTCACAGAGTCTGTCTTCACACCGCTGGTCTCTCTCTGTGTCCTAATCTCCTCTTATAAGTACACCAATCAGCCTAAACTTAACTCGTTTAAGCTCAATCTCTTCTTTAGCGGCTCTATCTCAAAATACAGTCACCATCTGAGGTGTTGGGGGTCAGGACCTCAACATATGAATTGGGGGGAAAGGGTAGCAGATACAAATCAGCCCCTAACACTTCCCAAATGTTCCCTTCCAACAGCTCCAGGCTTCCTTAGTTATTAAATCAGAAAGCTTAACTCATAGCTAAGAACAATAGTCCAAACATGAATTTCTTGCCTAACTGGTTTTTCTTTTTCTTTTTTTAAAGACAGGATGAGTCACCTTAAAAGTCAATAAGGGACATATAAGGGACATGGCCATTTATAGTGTATATTCATTCCATTAGTCCAGTGGTTCCTAACAGGTGTAATTTTGCCCACCTCCACTCCCCATTCCCCCAACCCTGCCCAAGGGACACTTGGCAATGTCTAAACATTTTGGTTGTCACAAATAGGGAGAGGAAGCTACTGGCATTCGGTGGGTGGAGGCCAGAGATGATGCTAAACATCCTACAACGGAAAAGGCACCCACCACAACAGAGAGTGATGAAACCCAAAACATCAACAGTGTCAAAGCAGAGAATCTCTCAGGTCTAACCAGGCCCATCTGACTTCACCTTGTGTCACGGCAGATGGCCCAGCCGAGGCTGCGGGGCTCTGCCAGGCCCTGTTCTATGAGGAAGGAGGGCCCTGCTCACACTTCTCACTGCTTCTTCCTCAGGAAAGACAGCTAACAGGCTCATCCCCGGCATTTGGCAAATGCCATAGACGCCTAACTGGGAGGAGGCACGAGAATCCCCACAATCCCCACAAGAAGCCTTTCCTTCCACGGAACCACTTCCAACTGGGCTCCCCCATAGCGCCCCCCCAACCTGTTCAGACAATGACGAAAGTGACATTAAAATCCCCAATCGACCTGGTAAACTAACCACTGTTTTAAAAATCATGTTTCTCAGAAACAACTTGGCAAAAGAAAAAAAAAATTTTTTAATCTATCAGCACAATCAGATCATCCACGTCTGTTTCCTCGTAGCAACAATATTGTACTTTTTGGACTGACGGCAGCATTTTAGCACAGGCCGCTGCTTCCTAAATGTCAGGCGTGATCTGGGGGCCATCTACAAACCTCATCAACTATTACTGACTTCAACCTTTTCTTTTACTGGGTACTTTTTGACTTAAATGTATCCTAAGAGGAAACTTCCTATTAGGAACACAAAGAGAAAACAAGTATCATTTGGGACAAACAGAAAGAACCATAAAAATAATTGCTCACCTTTCGATGTCTGGCAGTGAGCCACCTACAGTGACCTTTGGTGACATTCCCCACTGGCCATCTTTTGAATACTTGGTATCAATCTCTCAAAGTCACACACAGGAAAGAAAATAGATGCTAGCTTCAGAAACCATCTCCATCCTAACTCTTCAGGTAAAAGTCATTAACAAAACCCTTACAGCTAGTCGTTTTCTTTCTAAATTAAACCAAAGTCCACTCACTGTCATGAGTGAAGCTGGAGATGCTTCATGTCCATTTCCAAAGGTGGCCATAACATGCGGCCAGCCCTAATAAATGACCTTCATCATTTGCATCTTAGTAAAGATATTAAAAGAATGATCTGAAAAGTAATAGACTAAAGTCCAAAAAGAGATCGTTCAACACCTTGCCTCCTTCCTCCAACTTCTTGTGTGTATGTGGCTGAGGTCAAGGTCACATGGCCACCCTCTTTCCTTGGGGACTGGGGTGTAAGGCCTGCCCTCACCGGCCTTCCTCAGGGCAGCCCCAGTGGGCCCGGCTCCTGCGTCCACACTCTACCCTTGAGCCTCCCTCCCTGGGTTCGTGATTCCGTCACCCCTGGTGTCACTGCCTGTGACCGGTGAGCTCAGAGCAGGGCCCTCGGCAGGGACTCTGCAATGGAAAATGGGTGGCAGAAGTGCAGCTGGGCTGCCTGGCAGGGCACCACTGCCAAGCCTTGTCCTGTTCTCATCCGAGGGAGTGAAGAGCTGTTTATGTGACTGTCCACTCTGCCACAGAGGGGAAGGGCTAGGGTCCTGCATTTCACCCACCAGCACGATCCCCCCTGCCCCAGCTTCCCCTAAACACACCCCTGCACTCTGTATACCGAACCCCAGCTCCACTGCAAAGGCGCACACGCCTGTCCACTGGTTAACCCTCACGGCTCGTGGTCCCGGTATTTGTGAATTCATCTGCTGCCGAAAAGGCGTAACCTC
The DNA here is from genome assembly GCF_902729225.1 of Pteropus medius. Lineage (NCBI taxonomy): Eukaryota > Metazoa > Chordata > Mammalia > Chiroptera > Pteropodidae > Pteropus > Pteropus medius. Next base: position 20,264,765 of record NW_024342471.1, read on the forward strand.
GACATCAGTGCCCACAGCACTCTTGGGGTCATTCATGGACGCATGGAGTGCACCAAACCTGAACCCCCCTCACGCACGGTCCCGGCTGAGGTCAAACGAGATGACCCTCTGTCTTGTTTCAGCTCATGCCAAACGCGTGTCCTCTCCACTGTCTCTTTAGTGCCCTGTTTGTCACATTTTGTGTTTTCTGTTAGCCATGTCACGTTTACGACGGCCCCCAGCACAGTGCTGAAGTACTATCTCGGGTCCCCAAGGATGAGAAGCTATGATGTGCCTCAGGGGAAATACAAGATCAGCTTCCTTCAGACATGAGCTACCGTGTTGTTGGCGAGTTCAGTGTTGACGGGCCAGCAATATACACCAGATGTGGTGTGTTTAAACAATGTATCTACAACAAAGTTCTGCGTTGATCAGTTGACAAAAATGTTGTGAGCAGAGGCTCGTCGTCACCTAACCCCGCACTTTTCTCAGGAGCAGTAGCTCACTATTGACTAATTCGGTGTCACCGGGGACTTTACAGACCATAACTACTGTGAATAATGAGAATCAACTGTACTGTACACCTAATACGATACCCACCATGTCAAAAGGAAAAGGGCATTTTAACCCCCCAAATTAGAAGTGACAGCTTCAATAAAGAGTGCAGACCTTTCGACCGAATTAAATGTATCTATAGGAAGAACTCCCTACGGTGCCATGATTCTTCTCAGTTTCCGAGAATGGTGAAATCTGATCACTGACAGACCATGGTCCTGGCCTGGTGTCGAGGACGGCTGCAAAGGGCCACGTGGCCTGCTGTGGCCCTGTCACCGGACACTCAGTAATCTGAGGTCTGTGATAGCTTCTAACAGTCAGGTACCCTGCGGCCATTTTCCAGCCAGAGTTCTCACCAGCCCCTCTACAAAGATCTAGAAAGATGCTATGCAGCGCGAGGGTCCACGTGAGGCCCGGTCCCACCCTCCAGACTGTGATGACGATTTCGGACAGTCTCTGAGGGCTCACATGCTGCTGTGCATGGATTATACCAGACCACAAAGGCACTCTTACTTGTCCCCATTGTACAGAGGAGGACACTGAGGCACACAGGGGGAAGGACAGTGACACAGACTTCTGTAAGGACTAAAACGGCAAACCTGGTCATTACCCTGAGTCTGTGTGATCCTGGCATCCAAACTCAACCACGAAGCAAAAAGGCCAGCATCCTGCCCTGCGTATTTAAAACTGTAGCTGACGACATTATCTTTAGTCTTACAGCAGTTTTCAAAATGCAATATACCTTAACTGCCACTCCCAGATTCTCTCTCCTGCGGTCACTTGGCAAAAGAATCATTCATTGTTACTGGAGGGAAAAACAAATAAACTGAGAAAAACCAGCACAGGGGACAGAGGTGATGAATAAATGCCTCCCAGCTGCCAGCCCTGGCTGCTCCCAGAACCGCCCCCCGCCCCGCATTCTCTTAATTTGGAGTCAGACTCACCTGAGTTCTTATTGGTTTCTGCCACGCATTCTTGGCCCCAAATAATTGCTTAATCTTTCCGGGCCTCAGTTTACTTGTTAGTGAAACGAGGATAAAAATATTGCAACGTCAAAGAGCCATTCTGCAGCCCAGTGAGAAAACACTAGTTTAGGACAAAACACTGCAAATCTTAAATAAGTATTCATTCCCCTCCTCAGTGGTCAGTGTATGAGTCACGCAATATGTCGGTTTAAATTCTGCACCCTTGAGCCCTGAGATGCCCCAGCTGCACCCGCCATGCTAAGTGGCTCCCAGTCCGACCGGGCAGCCTCACTGGGACTAGAAGCTTAGTGTGAGAATCCCTTCCCCAGGCCTACGAGACACACCCTCTGCATTAGCTTCCCCCGCTGCCCTAACAAATCACCACAAAATTACTCTTTTACAGTTCTGGACGTCAGGAGTCCAGAGCGGGTCTCGTGGGTCTAAAATCGAGGTGTTGGCAGGACCAGGTCCTTCTGGAGGCTCCAGAAGAGAATCTGTTCCCTTGAGTTTTCTAGATGCCCCATATTCCTCTACTTGTGGTCCAGCCTCCATCTTCAGGTCTCTCTCCAGCTCTGGGACTCACGCTCCTGCCTCTCTTTTGAGGATGCTTGTGATTATCCGTAGGGCTCCCCTGAGACATCCGAGATCGTCTCCCCATCTCAAAATCATTAATTTCACATCTGGAAAGTCCCTTTTGCCATGAACGGTACCAGTCACGGGCCACACGTGGATGTCTTTGGGGGACCCACCACACCAGTAAATATTAAGATGTTCTGAATGCTTAGTGCTCTAAATTTTATATGAACTGCGTCTCAAAACAACTCTATGAGGTATAAATATTGTTATTCCCACTTTACAGGTGAAAAAACTGAGACCCAGTAATTGGGTAAAGTAATTTGGGTAAAGTAATTTTCCCAAGTCACACAGCTGATAAGGAGTAGGGCCTGGGCTTGAACCCAGCTCAACTCCCAAACCCAAGCTCTAAACCACCAATTTCCTGTGTTTCACCAAGAAGAAGAGAACTCCAGCCAGAAACGAAGCACGTGACGTCAGAAAATGGTTTCCAGCCATATGGGGCAAATGCCTTGTTTCCTAACTAAACTGCAGCAACAGCTTCCTCAACAGCAGGATGTGGAGCTGTCTCAAGAGAAAATGAGCACAGGATTCCTTCAGCAAACAGACTGCATGTCTTGGCAGCATGACATAATTAATACTGAGTGACACTACCTCCTGGGACTCATGGCACCTACTTTTTTTTGTTTTTGTTTTTGTCTTTTAACCACAAAATCCCCCCAACCAACCAACAGCTTAGAGCCACGAGGTGAAATGAGCTACCTGGGTAGAAAACCAATCCCTCGCAATGACTACTCTTCGTCTCCAGCAAATTCTTTGACGTCACTGAATCTCTTAGTTTTCTCGTCTATAAAATGGGGAAATCAGTTTCCAAAACTCGCACCATCGTGATAAAGATTAAAAACACAGCCATTTAATCTCAAGTGCCCAGCAGAGAGCGTGACACATCATATAAGTTCTTCTTTCTTTACCTCAACTCCCCACTCCCTATTATATTTCAGGAAATCTTGTCATCACTTTCTTCCAAAGTGTTTCCATATACCAAGAGTCCCACCTTCCCGTGGCTACGCCTAAAAATGCAGACTAACTACAAGGACGGACCTGCAAATGCCTGGCTCTCCAATACACGATTTGAACCTGAATCCTTGTCACTGTTCAGAAAATAAATTAGTTCCAAAGTGACAAATTTTAAAGGGAGTGTGATCTTCCATTCCAATACCAGATAGTAATCTTTTTCTTTTTTAACTGACGGCCCCACTTCCCCTGGGTCCCCATATTAATGGTGCATAGTTCTATCATGGTGATTATTACTTAATTATTTGCAGTTTCTCTCATGCACTGAATCAGAGGTTCTCAGCTGTCACTGCCATTAAAATCATCTGGCAGCTTTGAAAAAATTAGATACCCAGCTCCCACCCTCGATTCTTTTTTCAAAGATCTAAAATCTTTGAGCAGGGACAGTAACTGTTTAAGCCTCTCAGGTGGTTCCAATGCACAGGCAGGGTCAGGACACCTGCACCTGTTGGGCAGGTCTTGTTCAATTCACCTTTGCATCCCAGTCACGTGGTATGGACTCTGCATATAGTAGGCATTTCATAATTGGTTTCGGCATGAATAATTAAACTTTAGAGTCCAAGTTTCATATAAATGTATTAAAGTATCTATTGAGAATGTATATTACAGGCAAGCACTATTCTAGGCATAGAGCTCCCGGTTATTTGTCACCATTCTTTAGTCCTGAATGGTCAGGATTCAAACACGGGAGAACAGAGAACCATCCTGAGTTCAATCTCCATTTTGCAGCTCGGTCCCAGCGGTCCCCAACCTCGCTGAGCTGGTTTCCTCCTCTATGTTACATCAATAGGGCCACCTCACCGGAAGATTCAAGGCAGACAGGGACAAAGACCCACAAAATGGCAGCTGGAATCATTCCTTTTTTTTAATTTTTATTTTTTTAATTTCCATGGACACCTGATGAAGCCACCCTAGGGGTTCACCCTCCCCACCTTCTGCACCAAGCAACTGACGCTGCAATAAGCGGCGGCCACAGGATAGTGCCAGAGAGGACAGGACGCTAAGGGGGAAGGGCGGACCCGAGGCCGAAGCCCCGCCCAGCTGCCATTCTCAGCCTTCAGGGGACCTCGGCCTCACCTGGGCGGGCCGGGGGAATGCACATTTCCAGGTCTCACCCTTCCCGTAAGAATTGACTGGCGGGTCTGGGCGGGGGCCTGGAATTCTGCATTTTTACCAGCTCCCCGCAACCACTGGGTAAATCTGTCGCAGGCGGTGCCTCAGCCCCTCAAAACCTCAACAGGTCATTGCCATCCTCCGAACAGGAAGGCAGAAGGGCGCAAAATATCAATCCATCCCCTCTCCGAGGGAGAGAGGCCCACGCCTACGCTGTCCTGGGTCTGTCAATGCGGGGAAAGCCACAGCAGGTGGCGAGCCCTGCTTGCCAAGGGCCACTTCCCTTAAATGGTGGGGGCTGGAGGGGTCTCCAATCTACCACTCCCTCCCGCCCTCCTGCGGCTGCTGGTTCGGGTTCGCCCAGGGCCGGGGCGGGGAAGGTGGCCGTCCCCGGCTGCGACCCGCACCCCGCGGCGGGCATGCGGAGGCGCCTGTGCCCGCACCCCAAAGAGCTGAGCATATCCGGGCGCCCAGCGACTGCTCCACGAGCGCAGCACCGACTGAGACAGACAAGGTCGTAATCACAGCGACAAGGAGGAATCAGGAAACAATAAAAACGGTCCAAAGGCATATGGCTGATCCTAATTCCGCGCGCCCGTAAACAGCGCTGAGAGGGCCCAGCCTCTCCGGGTTTCTCAAGCAAGGTGGGCTGGGGCGAAAGGCAGCCGGGCGCTCGGGCCCAACCGGACCTGGATCGCGCGGGGGGCCCGGCCCGGGGCTGGAGCCGGGATGACGAAGCCCCCTCCCCGCCCGCCTGCCCGCCCGGCCCGGCCGCGGGCTCATGGCGCCGGGCGCGGCCAACCTGTCAGGCCGGGCCGGGCTCCAGGCTCCGGCCGCGCGCGGACAAAGAGGCCAGCGCGGCTCCCCGCTCACCCGGCGCGGGGCCTGCTGTCCATCCGCTTCTTCTGGCGCACCGGCTGCAGCGGGATGTTGTCCGTCATGTCGCCCGCGCCGCCCGCCTTGGCTGCCGCGCCCCCCGCGCCTCCTGGGCCGCCGCCCGGTCCGGCCTCCGCGCCGCCGCCCGCCGGCGCCGCGCCGCCCCGGGGGAGGAGGCGGCGGCAGCGGGCGGGCCGGGCCCGCAGAGAGGGGGCGAGGTCGCGAGCGCCGGGCCACGCGCGGAGCCGCCCGCGCGGCCCGACCGACGGACACGGGCGCACCATGGGCCCGAGCTCCGCGCGACGCCCGCTCGCCCCGCGCCGCGCCTGCCACGGGGGGCGGCTGGCCGTGCCCGCGCCGCCACCGCCGCCGC
>NW_024342471.1:20270707-20293905 GCF_902729225.1 Pteropus medius
TTCTTCACCATCGCTCACCCCCCTCCACCTGGATCCCAGGGAGTCGTAATCACACACATATACCCCCGCACACTCTCATCCCCACACTCCCCCAACTACTTCTGGGGTTTACACAGGTGCCTTCTCAGTCAACATTCAACCACACTTGTTCAACATCTTACACAACCCCAGCTCCTTCACCCAGACCCCCATCCACACTCACCCTCACACGCTCCCCACAGAGTCGAGGGCCCACTGACTTTCCAAGGGCCTGATAAAATTTCGAGAACAGAAAGAAAACAAATAGGGTGAAGAAAGGAAGAGTGAGAGAAGTTGAAAATCCAGACATAATTAAAGAGCCTCTCAATGTAATACCTTATAAACTAACCTCCTGCCACTAAAGTAAACTTTTAAGTAGTTACATCTGTGGAGTGGGGGTGGCTTTTAATGACTGCTATGAATAAAGATGGAGCCACCAAGTATCTGTGTCTGGGGCCCTGTGTGAAGGAAGGAGAGCCCAAACCAAGAAGTGTGACTTATCTCATGTCCCGATGAAGTTCCTCAGGAAAAGAAGCATGTCGTTAGGAGTTGCTGCTTTGCACCTTTGAAGGGAAGGGAGCATCCTTTGGCTAACAGACCTGGCCGGCTCTGCTCTCCGCCTTCTCTCTTACATCTAGACGGTGCTCGGCACATCGCATGGCACACAATCGGCACTCAGTAAATGTTTGCTGAGCGGAGGAAATGGTAACCCCCCCAATTATGGCATCAGAGTAGGCCCCACCCTCTACCACCTGTCCCCTCTTAAACCCCACCCACCTCAGATCAGCCGCCAAGCCCAGCCCCTCTTCTCCACTACCACACAGGGGAACGGAAAAGCCCAAGGGGATGGGGACCCTTTAACCCGGGGTCCCCCACACAGCTGGGGTTCGATGACCATGAGTTATTGTTTTTATCGAGCATCTAAAACATACATGGAGTTCCACACTTAATCCTCCCAACAGCCTTGCCCGCTAAGTCTAAATAATCATACCCATTTTACAGTTGAGGAACTAAAAGCTCAGAGTGGCCTGCACAAGGCCACGTGGTCAGGAAGGAACTAAGCTGGGCTCCAGAGCAGGTCTTTCATGTTCAAGAAGGCTGGAAAAATGGCCTCTTGTGACCAATTGAATCAGTTATCATGATACTCCAGGCACCTATTACCCCTGAATATCTTCAAGCTCCCTGTAGCCCTTGTGGAGCCCACCTGTGGCTCCCCTCCTCAGACCGTGCCTTCATTTTCTAAAATATAGAGTAATAATCGCCGCTTCCTCGCCTGGGATCCTAGCTCACCTCCACCTCCCAGCTGTAAAACCTGAGACGACTTACAAACTGCTGGGCCTCAGTTTCCTCAACTGTAGAATGGATCCACTGGATGGTTGGAAGGATTAAATGAGTTAATCATACACACATTAAAGCAATTAAAAGAGTGCCTTCACAAAAGGTCTGGAAGGGTCATCATTACAGGGTCGTAGAAGAATTCAGTGCGGTAATGAGAACATGTAAACTTTGCTCGGTGTAACGTATGCTGAGCGGTAAACACTCGTCAAGTTAAGCTATTGCAATTCCTTCTCCTCCTCTTCCTATTAGTATTTTACCCAAATGAAAAGAATGAACACCGCTGTATCATCCAATGGTTGTCTCTGGATAAAAAATTTCTAGGATGATTTTAAAAATTTAATAGACTATTTTTTTTAATTGAAGAAATGATTTTAATTAATTTTTCCCCGTCTACCTCCTCCCACCCCGCTCCCCTCTGGTAACCACTGGTCTATTGTCCATGTCCAGGAGTCTGTTTGTCTGTCTTGTTCATTTGTTGCTTTTAGGTTTATATCCCACATATAAGTGATATCATGTACTTTTCAACTTTTTCTGTCTGGCTTACTTCGCTTAGTATGTTGTTGCAAAGGGCAGTATTTCATCTCTTCTTATGGCCGAGTCATATTCCATTGTATGTATGTACCACAGCTTCTTTAGCCAATCAACTTAGGTTGCTTCCATGTCCTGGCCACTGTGAATAATGTTGCTATGAACATCGGTGTGCAAATATCTTTTCGGATATGAGTTTTCAAGTCTTTGGGAGTAAATACCCAGTAGAGGGATTGCTGGATCATAGGGTAGATCAATTCTCAGTTTTTTTGAGGAACCTCCATACTATTTTCTAGTAGTTTTTCACTTACAGAAATCCTGAGCAGATGGTACACAGCTCCATACACCGGCCCCATACCCAGCCCCCACCTCAAACTCAGCCATTCCCTTTATTAAAAACGTGTGCATTGGTGTGCTACATCTAGCTGGATCTTCAAATGTTCTTGTTTTATCTATATTTTCTTTTTTTCTAGCGAACATGTGTCACTTTTCCAATAATATTTTCCTTTAAATACTTTAAAGACCAAGAGACCCTTCTTCATCTCCAAAATAACATTCCCTTACGAAAAGAGAGGGGTGATTTTTTATTGTCTTCGCATTTTCCAAATTTTCTTCAGTGCACTTTAATAATCACCCATTGGAGAAGACGCTTTTAAGACTCCCTTCCAGCAAGGCAGTCCCTTGGGAAGAGTCACTTCAAGGCTTTATCTCATCTCCAGAGATCAGATGCTTGCGTGACGTGGGGGAAGACAGGTGCAGCATCGGAGCATCGGCATCCAGGAGGAGCAGAGCAGGGGCAGTGATGGGATGAGGGGGACACTAGATCCCACTCGGGGGGGCCTGGCACCCCACTTCCGGGCCCAGCCCTGCCTCCTCCCCATGGGCCTGGAAATGGCCGCCTCAGGGTTCTGCTTTCTGAGGAGCAACCCCTTTCAGTGGCCCTCGACAGTCCTCCCTGTCCACCATGCCCTGGGGACGACTAGCTGCTGACACCTAGACACCTGGAGTGGGAAGGTCTTTGAGCGAGAAGCCGACATAGTTCAGCCGCTGCTTTCCAGAAATCAGAGGACCCGAGGCCCACGGACGTCACCCAACCTCACCAACAGACAGTAGACCCAGGTCATAATCTATTTTGAGACTCTCAGTGTTTAGCCTTATTTTCATAGTCCTTCAATCTGGCTGCTGCTATTTATGGAGCGTTGGTGGTTAAGTGGACAAGAAGTCAAGGACACTGGCTGGGACAAAATGGAGGCACGAAAAATGGGAATTCAGAATTAATAAGAAAGTTTGGGGTAAACTCAAGCTAGGGAGAGAAGAAACGAAGTCCTTTTGGTGTCTAGAATCTTCCCTCTGAAAAAGCTCTAGGTAGTCAACCTTGGCACTATTGACATTTGAGCTGAATGTTTCCTTATTGTGGGGGGGGGCAGGGGCCTGTCCTGTGCAATGTAGGGTGTTTAGCAGCGACCTCGGTCTCTATCCACTAGATGCCAGTAGCAGCCCCTCCACATTATCCTAGTGATGTCTTCGGACATTGCAAAATGTTTCCTGGAGGCCACAACTGTCCTTGCTTGAGACCCACTGGGCTAGGATGCTAATGTTAAATAATTTTTAAAGCTCTAGTAAGGAAGTGTCTCTAACACTAACCTCTTCCTCCCCACCCCACCCCCTTTTTGGTTTCCCAAAAGAGCGTTCCACAAGCAACCATATTTCGCTAGCATTTAATAATATTGTGTGTGTATGGATAGCACTCTATTTTTACCTCCAAAAAGACACTAGAGAGTTTAGGGGAAATTCCATGAAACATTCGATCATTCATTCATGTAATTTTCCCTGAGAATTTACAATGTTCCAGGCACCGGGGATACAGTTCACAAGACAAACACAATCCCCGCTTTCTAGTGTCTAGATCTGTTTTGGTTCCTGTTTGTAGAAGACTACAAAGTCAAAGATGATGTCTGGGTGACCGGTTTAGCCCGCCCTTCCAGGGTACAGGTGCCTTTCATCGTCTCTGAGCCTCGATTTTACAGTTCCGTAAGGTAGGGGAAACTGAGCCATACAAATGACTCTTGTCCATAGAAATGCAAATGTCTGTAGTGTATTATTGCCCTGTGGATACTGACCATGACTCGTGTCTATTTGCAAATTCACTTCAACATTCCCGATTGCCTATCATTTGGGTGTTCTTTCCGTTCTCCTTTGAATCAGTTGTAAATCTGTTAATAAAACCTTTAACACGTGTTCACTTTATATCTGTTGGAGCCACGATGTTCTCTTTCTTAAGGATTGTATTTTAACAGGGCAGACAGAAAGTAAACAAGTGACGATTTAGAGTGCAAAATGGCATGTGGATATTAAAGCAGGGTAGGTAATGTGCAAGAGAGGTTTGTTGGGCTATTGTTCATCATCCTTACTTGCTAAAAATAAAAAGTTGGCAAGCCTAAGCAGTTCCCTCTCATGGCCCGATTTTTGAAGAATTTCTCGGGCTTTAATGCAAGCTTAAATTACGTTAGCTTCTTCTTTACCCACCCTATGATCTTCACCATATGAGAAAACGAAGACAGAATCGGTCTTTGAAACGACAACTTAATCGCGACATTTAGGGAGGTCAGTGAAAACAATTTCAGGATGGCCTGAAAGCCGTCACAGTAAGCAAACATTGCGGAAAAAGGAAAATGAACTGATTTATGTGAACAGAAGGGGAAAAACTGCCTCGACACCAAGTATACCTACAGTTTTACCACCAGATACGGAAGGCCATTAGTTTAACTGCTTTTAATTTAAGGAACCTCCCCCCCACAACCCCATCAGGATAAAATAAACCTTTACATCCTGTTTCATGCCTTAGTCTTTAGAACACTAACTAGTATCCCTTTCCATTTATGGCTTCTTTACTTAAAACAATAGGTTGTTTACCAAGGGCTGGAGGGTGGAAAATGGCAGGGAGAACAAAAGGGAAGAGATGCAAGTCATTCGGAAAGTTCATCCTTCTCCCAGGAAAGTCACTTTCAAATGTCCTTCAGACTTTACATACAGAGCTCGGAGCTTTCTTCCCACGTGTTTGCAAGTTCCTACCGTCTCCATTGTGAAGCCTACTTAGGAGGAACATGTACTTCCTATTCTCATTTTAGCCTAGTTTCACTAATGTTCCACTTTTCTTTTGGTATTTAGAAATACTTGGAATTCCTTACAGCAAAGTGATAAGGACCTGCGGTTTTGTTCTTGTGTGTTTCCTTTCGTTTTAAAGCAAAAGTCTGAATTTTCATGGGTGCCATGAACATAAATCCCTAGACAATAGCCATACATGACCAAAGATTGCTTCTTTGGGCTTATTAAGGCTTTGATAGCTTTCAAGGCCAACCCATTTTCTTTAAACAGAAATGGGCGTTCCTAACTCACTGTGATCATTCCGAAACGCATATAAATCCTAAATCATCATGTTGCACTGTGACTAGTAAGTTATATGTCAAATATACCTCAATTTTATAAAATACAAATTCTACCTAATCATAATTCATATTTGGGTTCCTGCCACTTTTAAGTTACATTTTATGGCAAAATGTACTTTAGTTTCGTATTCACACATTTCCCAGCTTCTTAAATAATTCCCTTTTTAGCTTGATACTCTCTTGTGCCCAATACAAGCTTCGTTCACTTTTAGATACTTTGGAAAGGTAAATAATGGATATACTCTGCCATTCATGAGTAATGTACTACCTGTAACTTAAGCGGCCAGAGATATATTTGTTATGTATAAGTAACAATAAATTTTAAAAAAAGACAAGACATGAGCATTCCCTATTTAAGTGCTCATTTTGTTTGGAAATAACAGAACTGGGAAAACTGATAGGACCTAGGATAATGACTCCACAAGGATACGCTTCCTCTGCTGAAAAAATAGCTCCCTAAATGAATACATAATAGACATAAAATCCACAAAATAAATGACATCAAGGAGAGAAGAAAGCAAAGGTGTGAATTAGCTGTAGTGTTTAGATCTGAACTTACAATCAATACATCAGAAACACAGGTTTAGCCAAGTCCAGCTCTTTGATGGACTGAAAACAGGCCTCCCTAACACTCAGGGAGGGCCTAGAACCAGCAGGGTTCTGGCATTTTGTAATTCCCAATCTCCCGTTTCCAACGACCTAGGATATTTGTCGATGGCAGTGGTGGAAAAATGCACAAGAAAGCATCCATGAAACGTGGTGGCCCCCGCTGAAATACTGCTGCTTATGGGACCTTATTTGAAGACACATGGAAAACCACCTTAAAAATGACTCCTCCTAGCCTACATTTTTTTTTTCACTTTCATATTTATAAACAATCAATCAGGGAATGACGAAATATGCTATTGTGTCCATATCCCCTGGTTGATGAGCTGCAAAAAACTAACACTGTCTTCAAGATAAAGGGACTACCAACTCCGGGTGCCTCCTGAGGGACCACCACCCTCAGTCTCAACAGACTGAACCAAAAGAAGCCACTTGATCCAGACTTGGGACAAATTCTGTCTAACCGAGCAAGACCCTGTAGATTTTGAGCCAAACAGGAGAAAGTGATGGCTACCATATCTGAATGCTTCCTATGCCCCAGATTGTGTTTTCAAGCTCTCATCTAATCTCACCGTATCACGATGAATCAAATATTATCCTCGTTCTGCAGATGAGGTTATCAGTTTCCATAAATTATCTTGCCCTAGGGCATCCAGCTAAAGTACTCACCTGGGACTTTTTTCCCAAATGAAGTTATCTCATCACGCACCCATCCTTTCCCAATTTGAAATGTACCTGTATCATCTAACTACTAATTTGTTTCTGGACTTCCTGTACATGCTCACATGTGTTAACTTTCCTGTGTGGGCTTAAGCCATCTGCTGAGTTGTAAACAGCTGCTGTGGAAGCTGCCTCCGAAACTCTATTGAAAAGCTTCCTGCAAACATGGAGATATTTCAACACCTTCCTTGTCGTGGTTTAGCTACATTGTCACCTGCGTCAACCTGGCACCATCAGCTATGACTGAACGAGCAACCACCTTCCTTCCCCATACCACGACCTCACTTTCAATAGCTTAGGCCAAAAGGTGCAACTTCTCCACCTGAATAGGGGCCACCCCACACTTTCTCAAGGCCCACTCTCCAAATGCATTTACACCATGCAAACAATTCCTTTCCCAGAACAATTATCTTTAAACGGGTTCTGGGGGTGCTGGCTGAAGGCAGAGGGCTGGGCGGGGGGGACGTTTACCCCCCTACCCTGGGTTTTACTGAGATGTAATTGATTTATAACTGGCCGTGCATTCAAGTCAGGACATCAAGATTCCCTTAAATCATCCATCAAGTATCAGAAACAGAGTTCTGAATACACAAAACCCATAGAGAAAGAAGGAGGCAGGTAAGTCTTAAGTTAAAAAGCAAGTTCTGTGGCAGGTGTATGACTTACCTCCTGTGCTCTATAAACTCAGATGATTCACTATACGATGGTGGTGTGCTCACATCACAGTCTACTCTTCAAGAGTGGATTTCAAAGATTAGGGCTGAGAAAAGACACACACATAGAACACACAGAAGCTACAAACATACCCGGAAACATTCATAATCTTTTTCCTAGCAATCCTTCAAGTAGGAACTTACCATAAATTGAGTGCAAGAGAAACTGTCACAGATGATCAAAATTACTTAATAGTTCTAGGGAAGTTGGCGTAGTCTAGCAATAGCTAATTTAACATTTTTAAATGATTGCAGATACTTAAAAAGGATTAGCCAAAAACAGGTTTTACTTTGGAAGATGTCTAACGTATGTTGGAGAGAGGGAAACATAATTTTATTGTTAATTTTCATACATCTGAATCGTGAAAAACATAAAACTTAACTGTGGATTAGTAGCAAGAGAGAGAAAGGATAAGAATTATACACTTGTGACCAGGGAATACTAGCTTAAATTAGGTCCTTCCATTTCAGTTATCTGAAATATTGGGTTAATCTTGCTCTCAAAAGTGAGTGGCTGTTTCACCCTAAATTTAGATGAGCTGAGGCCTAAGACAGATCACTCTTTGGGGTGGGGGCGGGGACATGACGACATCCACTTGCAAGGGAAATGGACATGCAGAAGTCACGTCAGCTCAAAGGCCACCAGAATACAACACCGGGCCTTTGGTGGGCATCAAGAGAACACACTCCAGGATGCTGTGGCGTCCACATCCATGACGATGCTGGGTTTTGCCGTTGGGTTCGCAAAGACAAGCGGCAAAAGGTGGGCGAGAGGGTACTTTACCTATAGGGCATTAACCTGGTCTTGCCCCTGTGTCTCTTCCACGAGCACTTTTTCTACTCCTCTAAGAATTTTCCCTTGGAGTCAAATGCCACATCCTATGTGACCCTCAGCCCATTCATTCCCCTCAAGGGCCCCAAAGTATGAGATGGTTAAACAAAAATTGTTTCTCTGCCCAGTGACATGAGCCAGGTAGGTTGGGATGGGTTGAGATGTGGGGTTGCCTAGAGCGTAAGCCTTCTACGGTCACGAGGGAACACAAGCAAACGTTCTCTAGAATGAGATTATTCTAAAAAAAAACTTGTATGAATTATTAAAAAGGAAAGACACCCAACAGTACGTCATGACGTATGTGCTTGTGAATCAGGTCAGACACGGATGTAACCAGATGTGCATATTCGTTCTAGAACCTGGGGGTGGGGGGAGATCCACAAGGCCCCTAGAAGTAATTGTCAAGTAAAAATTCTCCACTTTAGAGCAGACACTACCAAACAAAACTTACATACACACCTGGTGGGGGGAAAAAAAAATATCCAAAATTTATTCTCCAACAGTCAGCCATCAGCAGGTAAAACTACAGGGTTCTCTCCGTAGATCGCATACATTCACAAGGCATTATCGGCTTAACAGTGAGAAAGCCTCTGGTGTGTTCTCTGTAACAATATCCACTTCACAGTGTAAACAGGTACTATTATTGTATTCACTTACAATTCCAGAAGGAAAGGCACAACTTGGCAAAAAAAAAAAAAAAAAAAAAAAAATTTTTTTTTGGATCCTAAAGTCAGGAGCAATAACTCAGAGACGAACTTTTGGTAACAGACGTGACCTGCATTCCCACATCGAGGGGGAAAGACTCCTCCACCCAGAAATCAGGGTCTTCCCTTCTCCTTCCACATTAAACCGTTCAAGCAACATTTCGTTCGCTTATTACATATACGAAAAGGAAAGTGAAAAAAAAAAAAGTTACAAAAAAACATCTTGAACATCCAGCTGCTCCCACCGTTACATTAACTCTCAGGTTTAAGACGGGGAACACTTCAGCAGTCATAAAATAGGAAAAAGAGAGACTAAGGCTACAAAAACAAAAAATAAATGAGGTAGATAAATTAAAGCTTTCATACCCAGGTACTTGGGCTTGTTCCAACATTGTAGCCTTCATGCAATACTGGGGGGCAGGGTGGGGAGAATCTTCCTAATTACTTGGCATTAAGTCACATCAAGGAAAGTTCTGTGAAAATGAGAGTGTGAGCCCGGGAGAAGCGGCATGCCCTTCCACGAGCTTCTTCGAGAATCAAAGCCCAGTTCTTCAACAGAATAGGCGAACTAAATTAAGTCACCTGAGGTTCCCTGCTCAGGTGCCCCCCCTCCTGGTGGTTCAGAAAGAAGGCGGCATCTGGAAAGTGTAGGGCGGATGTTGGCAATTTAGGGCTCCGCCTGGACTGTGATTTAAATAAGCAGCAACTCGCATGCTGACTCCCTAAGGTATAAAGTCAGTCCTTTTATACTGACCGTTTGAGGGCACCCCACTTAAGTTTCCAAGGCCGAAGACATGTTAGGATTCTGCAACCTTAGTTAAAAAAAAAAAAAAGTACATTCAAAACAGAAAAATTAAAGATGGGTGCAGGGTTGGGGGACATACAAAGCAGGTCTCTCTAAAGATGACGGACCTTGTCCATTTACCCGCATACGGTCACCACAGAAGCATATAGCACCCCTTGCCCCGCAGTGAGGCCAAGCACTTGTCTTCTCCATTGTGATTCGATGAGCCCCAACACGAAACAGGTCAGTCTTCAGGAACAGTGGCTCTAGCTTGTACAAAGGTTTTACGTATAGTTTGTCGCAAGTAACAAAGCTACTTTGCAAGACCCGCTTCTTTCCAAAATTAAAAAAAAAAAAAACTAGTCTGTATGAATTTTTTTTTGTCTTTTTTTTTGCAAAGCAGCATCGCAACATCGTGATTGTAGGACTTGCCTGAGGTTGTGGTCACGACTGTAAACATCATTTGCACATCAGTCAAAAAACAAACAGGAGGAGATGGGTTCTTTAAAAAACAAACCGACGAAAAGGGTCCAGTTCTAGAGCGGTCACTCCGCCTTTCTCCTTCAGTGTGGGCTCCCTCTTGGCTTAGCTGACCGCGATCTTGTTTTCTTCCAAGAAGTGAGGGAGCTGGTGTTTGGGGACGCCGTCGGCGGCGCCCGGCTCTTCCCCGTCGGCACTGATGGCAGACTGGGAGCCATCCATCTTGGAGACGACGGTGCTGCTGGCGACGGAGCTGGCCCCCAGGGACACAGGGAGCGTGGGAATGCCTCCGCCCTGGATCACCGAGATCTCGTTGGTCTTCATGGCCAGGCCGCCGTTGAGCATGGTGGAGTACTGGCTCCACACGACAGGGTCCACGTTCACTGAAGGGGCCATGATTTCCTTGGGAAACATCTCGGAGACCCTCTTTCCATCCGTTCCTAACAGGGCCATGGTGTTCTCGATGGCCAGCTTCCTCCCACGGCGTGCAGAGCTGTTGTTGGCGCCATGTGTCATGTAGTGGACCTGTGGGAAGAGGGACAAAGATTTCCACCCAAACAGATGTGACCGCACGTTGGCGCGCCACAGTGAGTTTGCGCATGCGGTTGGTGCTACTCGAACAGTATTTTAACACAATTCACATTTACGAGTTAGATTTCTTATGTAAAAAAATCCAGATATCTGTTCTCTTGGGAGAAATAACAAAAAAAAAAAAATAGTCTTACTACCTAACTACTTCTTAATCCCGGCCTCCTTTCTGCAACCCCTTTTCCAGTCTGGCTTTGGACTCTTCCAGCTTCTTTAAAAAAAAGCCAAAGACTGTGACAGACACTGCGTGGTTTCCCAGGCAGCCTCATTTCCTCTTCGCCGACTGTCTTCGAAGCGAACAGCTATCTCGTCGGGCTCAGAAGTGACTTGCTCTTAATCACTGTATCATGACGCTCCATGCATGATGTGAAACACCTTCCAATTCAAGAGATGCTGCTCGACACCTAGCCCCATCCCTGCCAAAACCCTAAGGAAACTCACCTTCAAGTTGCCTTTGGTGGTGAAGGCTCGCCCGCATATGTTACACACGAAAGGCTTCTCCCCGGTGTGAGTCCGCTCGTGAATCTGAAGGGCGCTCGCCGACGAGAAGTTCTTCCCGCACCGCGTGCAGCCGTGTTGCTTGGCCTGTCGGCGTGGCTGGGCCGCCAACAAAGGTGTCATGCCCGGCGACATGGTCGCGGGTCCGAACGCACCGGGAACTTCGACTTTGACGTAGGCTGGCTGGGCTCGGACGAACGCTGATGGGAGACTGCTCCGACCTGGCAGGCAGAGAAAAAAAACCCCAAACCTTTGTCATCCCACATTCTCTCGCTCTTCAAGCCAAAAAGAAGAGCTTTGCAAACGACTGCCCACAGTTTGAGAGCCTGGAAAAGGCTTTTGGGAAACGTACACCTTGGAGGTTCTTCCCTCTGACTTGTTCACCTGCACAGAGAATAAACTCGAACACTTAGGGGAATGTACCACTTTGGTGTAAATGGATGGGCAACACGTAAACACACGCATCCAAGTTCAAGTTCCTACAGTGACCTTTGAACCATGCCCAGACGCCAACCTTCTCGGATGCTACAATGCAGCTGGTCCCCCACTGTACCATTAATGGCATCAGTGGGCACCCCACAACTCATATGTGAGTTTCCAATGGGTTAGATTCTTTTTCACGCCTCGAGGGTGATTCACTTCTGAACTTTACATTAGGGAGTGGGACCTCAGCATCAACAAAGTATGGTTTATGTCAACAGCAGCAAAAAAAGAAAAAACCAATGCCCACTTTCTCAAAACTCTATTCTTTAAAATTACCCGTATACCCCCATAGGGTTCAAACACAAAAATAAAAAGTCAACAAAGCACGCTTACGCTGTCCACAACCAACTTGAATCGCCCGTCATAAATAAAGCATGTCGCCACTAGGATAGAGAACGTTATTATCTCCCTCCACCCAGAAGCACAGAAAGGCTAACTGCCCTACAGACAGAGAAGCTGCTTCACGTATATCACACTCTCCGTTTGCAAAGTTCAACCCAGGTTCCTTTGGGATGACCTTGTGCCCAAAACGGACGTAAGTTAAATCCAAAGCTCCGTCACCTTCCATCTCAGTGCGGCTGATCTCCACGCCGTCTGCTCTGCCACCAGCATCGGGAGACTTGGACCTGAAACTTTCTGCTTGGCTATTGGCCGGGGAGACTGCGTGGAAGGACGCGGTCTCCAGGACGTCCGGGCTTCGGCTCTGATACTCCTGGTCCCCCATCGCTGAGGATGACGAGTCGTTGGTCAAGGCATCGCTCTCCACTGAGCCGTTTTCTCTGCTGCTCTGCCGCTGCAGGACAAGAGGAGCAGGCCCCACCTTCCCCGGGGCGTCTAGGGGAGCCATCGCGGCGAACCCCAGGGCCGGGGACGCCGCGTAGATGTTGGGAAGAGGCATGGGGGCCTTCGAGGCGCTGCTAGGGGCATCCTGGGAGCCGACTTCGTCGACGTCGATGCTTTCGATGACATCGTCGTGACAGACGGCACCTGCGCTGCAGTTCTCACCGACCATCACCGGCTCGGGGCCTGCAAAGTCACAGGGATTATCCGGCAGGGGTGTGTTAGGAATCTGACCGCCCATGTGCATCCGGATGTGCTGCTGTAGCATGACAGCGTTGGTAAACTTCTTCTGGCAGATGGGGCACGAGTGTTGCGTCTTTATGGACGTGTTGGTTCGGTGGACCCCGAAATGTGTCTTCAGGTTGCCTTTGGTGGAGAAGGCTCGGTCACAGATCTTACAGCGGAACGGTCTCTCGCCGGTGTGGGTGCGGTAATGCATTTTGAGGGAGCTTTGGCAGCTTAGGACGCGGTGGCAAATGAGACATTCGTTGGGGTCGGTGGTGGCCTTGTCAATGTTCTCCACCAGCTGCTGCAACTTCAGGGTCTCTGACCCTGGCTCGGGTGTCCCTCTCCCCTGGAAGCCACCAACCCTTGGGGAGTTATGGTTTGGCCCCACCCCAGAGAGTAGAGCTCCATCCTCACTTTCTGGAGAAGGCCCGGGCTGCAGGTCGCTGGGCAGCGGGCCCCCCATGAGGTCCTTGGGGTTAGTCCCCGAAGAGAGATTCTGAGGTAGGCCTGCACGGGGGTTCCCTGTTACCAGAACAGGTTTGCTTTCTAAAGAGAGACTGCATTCATCTAGGGGGACAGGCACGGAGAGGGTGTAGGGGAGGCCATCGCCTGCAGCCATTCTGTCGTGGAACTCGGCAAACAGCTGGGGGTTTGCCTTCACCTGGGGGTGTCGATGAAAGTGCACCTTGAGGTTGCCCTTGGTGGTGAACCGGTGGCCACAGACAGAGCACACGAAGGGTCTCTCTCCAGTATGAGAGCGGAGGTGGATCTGCAAGGAGCTATCGGTCCCAAAAACCTTGCTGCAGTACTTACACTTGTGCCGGTAGAGGGCGGCCTCGTCTTTGGGTTTGACATCCACCGGGGAGACGTTGGGGGGCTTCCCCTTCCCTTTCTTGGACGGGTCAAACGCCACAGTGGAGAAAGGACTCTGGAAGAGCACAGAGCCGGGGGCCTGAGGTAGCAGAGCACCGGGGAGGCGGCTTGGGAGCACCCTGGACCCATCCGGCCTCAGGGCAAAGGACACCAGCCCCGGGGACACAGAGCTGGTGGTGGAAGGGATGCTTGCGTGAGGTAGCTTGGCTTGTTTCAAGGCGTCCAGGGACAGACCTTGGCTCCCCGCTTTCTGGCTGAGCAGAGCGACGGCCGCGGACACTTGCTGGGACATGTGGCTGCCCAGCGTCTTCAGGGTGTCGGCTCCCGCCATGCCTGAGTGGAGGGCGTGGGAGGCCCACATGTTCACCTGGATGCGGATCTGCTCCGTGAGCTGGAGCTGCTGCAGCTGCTGCTGCTGCAGACACAGAATCTGCTCCAGGACCCACGGGATGCTGTTGGCCCCGGGCAAGGGGGCCGGCAGCGCGTCCGCGCTCCGCTGATTCACCGCCACCTTGGTGCCTCGTAGTGCTTGCAGAGTGACGTTAGTGTTGGCCACTTTGCCTTTGGGTAGATAGCTTAAGTCCTGAGGTGTGGGCGGCAGGGCGGTCTCCGTCTTCAGGTACAGGACAGACTCCGGCCCTGGCTTCTCCTTCATGTCTCCCGAGCTGCAGCCGTCCACCCTGTGACCGTCCTTACTGCTTGGACTGTGTGGCTGGTGGCTCAGCACAGCCCCGGAGAAGTCTGTGGCAGGCACCGGCCCCTCACTGTCGTTCATGATGAGGACGGGTGGGATCTTAGTGCAATTTTTCTTATGTTCTAAGAACTCGGAGAAGCTGAAGCACTCTGCACAGCATTTCTCGCAGATGTGAGTCTCCTCCCGACGAGGCCTCTTGACCGTCGCTCGGTCCCCGCTCATGTCATCCGCCGTCCCCAGGTGGTTCACTGGAGCACCTGCAAACCAGAAAGGAAGAGCTCACGACTCTGCCCCAGGAAGGACGAGGGGCCATTTCTCGGGAAGAACCAACCACAACCACAACGGAGCAAGTCTTCACGATCCGTGCCCAACAGGCAGAAACCGTGTAAGGGAACGAGGCCTCCAGAGTCTGAATGAACCAACCACGTGTGCAGTTGAGTCAACTAACATCCTCCCAAAATAGGTCTGAGTACTAACTGCAGCGCCCATGCGCCCATGGATCAGGACCCTTGCACATGTGGCTCTAGTGGGTCCCAAACCCAATGCCCAGTGTCCGTAAGGGAAGGGGAGATCTGAGACACAGAAGAAGGCCCTGAGAAGGGGTTCCCGTGGCTATAAACCAAGGGCTGTGGCTCAGAGGGGAGCAAGGTAGGAACCGACAGAAGGTAGGGAGCAGGCGTGGAAGAGATCTGCCCCCTCGGAACCTCCAGAAGGAACCGGCTCTGCCGACACCTTGACTTCATACTCCCAGTGTCCAACACTGTGGGAGAGTAAATTTCTGTTGTTTTCGGCCATTCGGTTTGTGGTCATGGCTTAGGACAGCCCTGGGAAACTCATACAAAATAATCCCCTCAGAGATCTGCACCCCACTCAGAACTAGCTTCCGACAGCAAATGGCTTTCACGCAGTCAATACAAGTGCTGGGAATCTGCTCAAACCCGGCGGCTGACCTCCATCCTGGGTTCATGGAAAGCACAGTTGCAGTATATCACTCGTTCAAATAATGTAATGGGTGTGCATAATGAAAGTTTAAAAGTGCCGACAATTACGATGGTACTAAATTTACTTAAAAACGTGGAGAATGGCAGGACACTGGGTTGATTTAAATGGAGGGAAGGCCAAGCAGATATTCCCAGGAATCATCTTCATATAGGAGAAAACACATTGAAAAAATAAAAAAAAATTAAAAATCGCAAGTCTAAGACAGGCATGACCACAGAAAAGACTTCGCTGACCTTCCAGAATATGAAAAACCCATAGAAATGTCTTAAGTTAGGACGTTCAAAGGCTCAATGAGCCATTCTACAAAGAGAGAAGCCCACGAATGTACAGAAGGGGACGATGGGTTTCATTCCTCCCGTCCGTCTGCAACTCCCACTAGCTATAGCTCTCCAAAATGAAACACGTGAAGTCCTATCCTGGGCAAAGTCACGTTCCTACACGTGACTGGTCCGTGGATTTCTTTTGTAAGCTAGGTACCATCCTCTCCACAGCTAATGCCAGCCCGCACATTGTAATGCCCGTCTCGGGACTGTATTAGCCAGATGCCTGGGTTCTGGGTGGCCAGTCTAACTGCTCGGTTGTTCGTATTTCCTGGCTATCCCATCATATGTGCGCTCCGCCACAAAGAAGTCATGTGGGCACGCCTCATCAGACCCAGGAACTCTGGGGATGCCGGTCTAAATCACACAGACATTCCCTCAAGTATCCTAAGATCCATGTCAGAAGGAGGGTGATTCTTACAGAAATGTTTACGGCAGCAAAAAAGGTAAGTTTTGGTTCACTACTCTCGACGCAAAACCGTACAGAACTTCCGCATGCCCCAACATCAAGACAGAAGTCGAGGTGAAACTGACTGCGGAACGGTATTGTAAAATGTGACCATTTCTGTTAAAATCAGAACCCGTCTGAAATGTACAAACACATGGAGGAAAGGCCAGGAAGGACCACGCACCACTCTTAAATAAATTCTTACTTTTTAAAGCGAACTAACATATTTACCCCTCTACTCCTTCTTGGGTGATTACCTTTCCTAAAACCATGGGTTTTTATTGAGAACTCCACCAACAGTTTGGGGGAGGGGTTCATCTTGGAACCAAGTATACGTCTCTTGAGGAGATCAACAGATTTCCGATTTTGAAAAAGTGCCTCTTTTAGATTTATATAGCATACATGGCCTTAACAGATTGACTTACCCAGTTTCACACTGGGTAATAAACACGGAGTTTTTTCAAGGTCTGGCCTGCCGTGGTCAAGAAAACGAGTTACGGCCAATCCAGTGCTTGTCTGTCAATAGGAGGTTTGATGTGGTGGGCTTACCTACCCCTCAGAATTTCTGTTAAGCCTGCAGAATATCATGACAACCTACATAAGGTAGCTGCTGGGTTGCGTGACTCATTTCCCACGTTTGAGCACCTACCACGTGCCTGGCTTGCCGGCTAAGACAGCAGTCACTGAGTGACTGACTCATTTAACGATCTTCCTCACCTCCTACTGTGTGCAAGGCTGGGGCTAGGGATGTCCTTGGTGAAAAGGCAGCTTACAGCCTCCAGCATTACGAATAGGCACCTCTCGGTACCCCTTACATACTATACTCATTAAAACCCAGGCATGGGTGCCCAGCCCCGCCTCCCCTTTGAATTCTTCCTTTGTTCTTACACTTCCTATCATAATATGTTTCCTCTGTGGAGCCTGCAACATCTCCCCTCTTGCAGAAACCCCAGGGGGGACAGGAAAGACCGAAGAGTCAGGTTGGGGGTGGGGGCAGGGCTAGAAAACACATTATCACCCTTCTGGGAGGCCCAGAAGTCGTTTTAAAAGTTGGGATATGGTGCCGCCCCCTATACTTCCAGGCTGAAGTCAACAAAGAGGACCCCATTCCTTAGGGCCCCCAACAAACTGCTCCAGTCTTATTTCAAGAATCAAGTTAAAAATATTGGTCAATTCCCAGAACCCTTACTGATAGCATCTATGAGTACACCTTCCCAAAACTTGAAATATAGCCCTTGGTTGTGGTGGTGGTGGGTGTGGGGGGGAGGTGGCAAACATCTTCCTGGAAAAGCAATTCTGGAAATAATGTGTCAAGAACGTCAAAAAAAAGTAACTTTTTAAAAAGTTGGTCTTAGGAGGGAAATACACACTATTAGTAGGTATATCGAAATAGATACGGCTTCTTCCTAGGACAATCTTCATAATTTTAGTGCAGTCCTCCTTTGATCCAGCAAGGCCCTTGTTAGAAATTTACTTTCTGTAATACAAAGATACATTTCTCATATTAACAAACAGCAAAAAAAACCAAAAACAAATACGGATGCACTTTGGTGTATCACAGTAAGGTTCTGGTGAAGTACATTAGGGTACGAAAGAAAGATGATTACTTTGTAGCCTACAAAAATAAAGATCTACCTTATATGAGCTGCTCTGCAGGACAACCGCCCAAGATCTATTTCAAGAGGAAAAAAAAAAAAAGAGGTGAGAACAGGATGCATACATAATGTGCTTCCATTTGTACTGCAGACAAAGAGGTAAATATGTACATGGAAAACCTCTAAAATAAGAGAAACTGGCTGGTCTCTAGCTCTTGGAGCCTGAGCCTGGGGGTTGGGGCTGACGAAACACTGTAACTATACACCCACTTTTTGTACTATGGTTTCTTTTTAATTAGCACGTTTATACCTTTTGTCTCAGCCATTCTACTTCTGGAAATCTCCAGGAAAGCCCATGCAAAAATGCCCATTCCACTTTTTAAGGACCCAAAGCAAAACCATTACCCTCCTTTAAACGACAAAACACACTTCAGACTCTTATACCTTAATTCATTTATCTTCCTACTGACATAATCAAACAAGTCTTTCTTCCCAATTTGCAAATGTGGAAACTGAGCCTCAGAAATCATGAAGTGGCTCAAGGTGACAGACATACTGGTAAACCAGAACACAAAGAGCAGGGATTGTTTTTCTGAAATACTATTTTTAAGAAGGGCGGTAAAATGAAAGGCCTAATTATCATTGTTTCTTCTAGAGCAGAATTTCGCAAATGTTTCGTTTCATCCCTCCAACGGAGGCTTTTAAAAAAGCACTTTTTCCTAATCACCGCCCCCCCCCCGACTACCATGAAATTTTAATGCCACGAATATATCGTATATCTACTCACACACTGCAATCCTTTGGAAGGACACAAACCACTGTAGTATCAATAAATGCTTTTGTCTTCCCCCAAAACCAATTTCCACTCCCTTGGGGACGATATTCCTTCATTGAAAATGCTAACTCTAAAGCAGGCATTCTTAAACTGGGGGGGGTTCATGAAAATAGATAGGAGGAAAAAAAAATCTTCACTTTTACTAACCTGAACTAAAATCTAACATTACTTTTTTATTTTGAATGTAGGGAACATGCCACCTGTGGTCATTCACAGAACCTGTGCGTTTGTCACCAGCGGAAAGCAGGTATTTTCACACGGTGTTAAATGCAGTTTGTTGCATTACTGGAAATTCCAGGTCACCTGGATCTTACTGCGTTCACAAAGCACATGTCACGTTATCACAAACGTATTCGTTTTTGATAGCTGTATCTCAGTGTAATTTATTTCTTCGGTGTTTCTATTCCTTCATTTTATGCATTTAAATACATTCTCTTGAGAAGGGGTCTATGGCACAAAAAAGGTTAAGGCCCCTGCTCTAGAAGGATCTAACAGTTCCCAAGAGTGATTTACAACCTGAATACCAGCTTGCCTTCACTGTATACACAGGCTGGCCTCTTCTGTAGCCTCCAAGCCATACCAGCCACATCCCACTTGAGTCTTAAAACAGCAGGAGCTCTGTTTGCTTGTGCAGTAAAAAAGTACTTCGACATCCAGACCACCGTTGGCAAATACTGAAACCGTATTTGCCAAAGAGTGAGAGGACTCTGTTATGAACAATCGCTGGGTATGCGTAAGTGAGCCCTTCCTCAAAAGAAAAAGCAAAGTTCAGAGGGATTACGCAGCAACTAGTCCTTCCATGCTTCCACCCCACCCCCACTCCGAATTTTAGGAATGTTATCTCCCAGCATCTAGTTATCCAATAAGTTGGAAGAATGCAGTAAACCCAGCAGGGGTCTTAGATTCAATCACTGCCAAATGGATAGAAAATACTCTTTCCATTGTATAGGAAGAAAAGCTTCATCTACTTGGAGGCCAATCAAATTCTGGAGATGAGAAATGCTTTTAAAAAAGTTTATCTTGAGAAAAGCATTAGGACTCAAGCTTATCTCTATTCCTATATTAAAAGAAGTACAATGAGTAGATTGTCTAAAGTACACAATATTCTTACCCTCCCCACCACCCCCTCTCCAGGATAATTACCAAAAAACAGAAGGAAATTGAGAACTCCTTGGGTAGTGAACCAGTTGAAAGAAAGCGCCCTTTTACCAGTTTAATTTTACATCTGGATTCCGCGATCCGAGAAACACTTAAGTAACGAGACTTTAACTCAATTCATAGATGGCAAATTAGAGCTGTAAATTAAGTTTCCGTGAAATGAAGAGCTAAAAAGAAAAATAAAATGTGTTCCAATCAGTCTAGGATCAAAATTCAGGAGGAAAAAAACCCGAAAGAATCAAAGAAGGCTAGACAGTTGCTACGGTGTGTGAGTTCCGCTGCTTTATGTTAGAGATATGTTCCCTTTTGCCTCAGCTGGAGCTCAAACTTTGTAAACTCCAGGCAGTCAGGAGCTTTTGCTGCCTCCTCCAGGAAGCCCTAGAACAAAGCCTGACACACTCTAAATTAAGGAAGGGGGGGAGGATGGATAGCGGTGACTAGAGATGTAGTTCTTATCTGGAGTTAAAGGCTTTTAAACTGTAGATGCTTTTTAAAAATAAAGTACCATAAGTTAAGGGTGACGGAAAAAGGGAACTTCTTGAACTCCCCCACAAACAGTAACTCTGCCTTATTTCTAACGTGGTTCCCAGGGATCTCTTAACAGAAAAGCTTCCAAAGGCACATCTCAAAAATTAAGAGAGATCATCAAGCTCAACCAGCCAAATACACACTGAATCGGAGGGAACTGACAGAAAATGCCACCCCGTAACCAATTTCTCCAAGACCACAACCAACACAGCCCGTCCGATTCAGAGAAAGGCTACCCATCCATCAGGACATGGCAAACACCAGCAAGCCATTTCGACCCAGAGCTGCAGCTTACTCTGAAATGAGAATTAAAAGATAACATATTTAAGGTCCCCAGCCTGGTGTCTGGCATACGGTAGGCTGCACAGGAAACGGCGGAATATTCTCAACTGGCAGCTCAGCGCTATCTTGCCACGGTAAATAAAACAGAAAGTTATTTTGAACAATATCCCAATCACAATCCCAGCACACAGTGAGTCTTCTAGAATTGAAACTATCTCACAGGACACTTTATCTCCACTGTAAAGAGAGGAAGCCAAAGGCTCAAAGAAACTCACACAGGTCTCAAGGTGACACTGCTCTCAGCCATACAACCAGACTGGAATGCACTTCATTCCGAAACCTTACAAATAAAAACCTAACCTCATTAAAAAAGAGGAAGTACCAAAACTATCTCCTGCCTCCCAGGATGGGTTCCCAACTCCCTACCGGTGAGGAAGCTAGCAGAGGCTCGAATGAGCAACTATCGTTGGTTTGTGCAACTTCTTTTTAACGGAACAAAAGGGGCCGTGGGCGTTTTAGCCCCTCTCCCTCTCTCGGATGCAGATCGAAACACTGAAAGTCAGCCTGCAACGTTAAAGCCGCTGTAAACAAATTTCCCTCTCCTTCATTTAAAATGGGGGCTCCCAAGTGCCCTATTCTCAGAATCCTTACAGCCAATGTAGGTCATTTCAGTTTAGAAACTGGGGGTCGGCAGTTATTTGAAACTTGGGAATCTTAATCGTTGAAAGTTGTAATCCAGTTTAGCACAAAGGGCATTTGAAACTCTTTTGAGAAAATGCTAATTTTCCCGTCCGGCGCTCGAGTCCCCGGACCACCTGCAGATTTTTTGATCTGGTGATTGCCAAACTTCATTTTCCTCCCTCAAAAACTGCATTCTTTACAAGTGGATCTCCAATTGGCTTTTCAAAACAAGACTGGCCCAATCTTAACTTTTTAAAAAAGTATACGTATCTACACATCTACCTGTCCCTATCTGTATTGTACAGATACAGACTGCTCACATGCAAAATGCAGCCATTAAAAGGTAACTGCTTGAGAAAACTACCTTCTGTCCCTTGGTGCTGGGGACTCAGTAAACACACTCTAGGATCAAGGAATTCTTTCCAAGAATTCCAAAGACTTGGCAGATTTATACCGGGCACAGCCAGAGGTCGCGAAAACGACTGGCTCGAGTTCCAGCGGCGCCCGCGTTTGGCCGGAGCCACGGCTGTCCATTACCCACCACAACCCGTTCCGTTCCATCAGGTGTGAGCCGGTACCTGCGCGCGGACCCGCCTCTCGGCAAAGCGCGCGGCTCCAGGCTGGGCCTCCAGGGGGCGCCCGCGCACAACGCGGCTGTCCGCTCCAACCCAAGCGATCAATAGCGAACCCCCCACCCCCAAATACTGGAAGGAGAGCAACCAGGCCTGAGACCCTAACCGGCTCGGGTTAACTGATCTCAAACTCCAGCCAGCGTTAATTTAAGAAGCCCCCTCTCCACGCCTCCGTCACAAAGTTCCCTTAAAGGTGCCAAATACCACCAAAAGTCCCACTTGCGCGCGCCCACCCAAAATGAAGGGGGAAGGGGAGGTCAGAGCAGGACCAGGGGAGGGGTCAGAGCCAGGAGCTCGCCCCTCCTCTCGGGAGGAAGCGAGCCGGCGGAGGGTTAACCCTTTTGTTCCAGGTGGGCCAGGCGACGAAGCCTCTCCACGCTCCCTCCACCCCCCACCCCCACAGGCACAAAGAGTCCACCCTCCGGGGACCTCGAGAGTGCGCTTCCCCGACCGTCCGCCACGCCGAATGCGCACAGCCCGCCCCCTCGGTCAAGCCGATCTCTTTTAAGTTGCCCTCGAAAATGTTACTTGGGGGGCAGTAGGGATTTATATTAACCTATTGTAAACTTGGGAAGTATATGGATGCCCTCCCCGAAAAAGGGGACAGTATTCAAAAAGGAGCGACCGTCTTCCCATCCGAGTTCTGCCTCCGAGTGTCCGGGGCGGCCACTCGCTCCCCCGTCAATGGCTGAGGAATTAGAAAGCAGGCGGGGAGAGGAGGGAAGTGACCAACAAGGCCCAGGAGGTTCAAAGCGCCCCCTCCCCCCACGCTAAAAACTTATCAGGCGACAATTTGGCGGGCCAGGACGGACAGGAGATAGTGGGAAATCCACTCGCTCCTAATACCTCCTCGGTTAAGCGACCAGGAGGAGTTGGCCTTGCCGCTCCCGGCCGGACGCGGGTCCTGAACTCCTCCCCACCCGGCGGCCGCTGGGCGCGGAAGCGTGGGCCGGGTCAGCCGCGGGAGCTGGCCCTGGCCGCGATCGCCCAGCTCTGGTCCCACTTGTCCCCTCTGGCCCCCGGGCGCGCTTGTGGAAAGCAGGGCGCCGCGGAAAAGCCACGCAAAACGCCGGGCCGGTGCAGCCCCAGCGGGACTGCCCTGCGCCCGCGACCCCGGCCCCTGGGGGCCCCGCACCCCTCCGGCTCGCCGCGGTTATTTTAGGAAGTCGGAAATCAAAGATGGCTGGAGGTCAGGCCCCGAAAGGTTAGGGCGAAGATCGGCAGGCGGCGTAGCCCGGGGGGGAGAAAAAGCGAAAACCAAAAACCAAATTCAAAAAGAGAGAAATATGAGGACCTTCTCCCCCACCTCTTTGGGCCCGCCAGTCCCCTCCGCAGTGCGGGTGG